>NW_026861827.1:0-237596 GCF_026571515.1 Ruditapes philippinarum | reverse complement strand
TTAGCTTATGTCAATGAAAATGAAAATTAATATCACCTTCAATTTCAAGATAAATGTTTATGGTCAACGGGAGATAATGTATTGTTTCGAGATCAGTTTTAATGCATACGCAATAACTTCTTTCAAAGACCATTGCAGACTTTCGATTAGTCGATATCAGACGTTCTGCTGACTTCCACGTTTTATTTAAAAATGATATACGTACCAAGCAACCTGGGTAATGCATAAAATCTTTTATTTTTATTTCTCAAAAGATTTTTATAATGGTGTTCAGTTATAGCTTCCAAACTGAGAGTATACTCATTTGCCATTTACCTAAACAATCTTTTGCT
Organism: Ruditapes philippinarum; assembly: GCF_026571515.1. NCBI lineage: Eukaryota > Metazoa > Mollusca > Bivalvia > Venerida > Veneridae > Ruditapes > Ruditapes philippinarum. The sequence goes on along the minus strand of NW_026861827.1, from coordinate 237,264 downwards.
ACTGATTTTAGTGCGGGCTTTATTGGGGGGTCCAACATACTCTTAAACTATTAATACTCATAATACTCATATTTGATTTGCCCTTTCTTGAAAAGGAAAAAAGTAATCATGTATAATGTATAAGGAGGGTCTTCTTTACAGCAGTACAAGGCTCAAAGCCCGTATCCAAGTAAAATATGCTTGAGATTTCCGCATGACATTGTCCTTTATCGGACCGGCGATTTGTTCTTTCTGCATATAATTTGAATTTTTCCCCAGTTAAACATATGTTCTTACAAGCATAATTCGGTACAGTACATATTATCTCATCTAAAAGAAATCCTAAATGTCAAATAGATATTTGATTACCCAGACGAATTGTCTTCAAATGCATTTCAGAACATTTGGATCAACGCACGGAAATTGATGATGTACTTTCTGTTGGTTTTTAAGGTCAACTTCTATATATGCATCTATTTAAACATTTATAGTCTAAAATTGTAATTTGCACCCGTAAGAAGACAGTTTTGTTATTAGTCCTGATGAATGTGGTATTCATTGGGTTAATTTTGACATTCAAGTGTTTTCTACAATTTGAAGTATTTAATCGAAACAAAATCATGTAAAAATATACTGAAAATGTATGTCAATAAAACAGAAACAAGAATATTATCGAAACGTATTATAATATAATGGAACCATGAAATAGAATAAGTATGAATGTGAAAAAACTGTTTAGTTAATACTTTTATTTCATTAGGCAATTAAGGCCCATGATGACATCTCAAGTATAGTACAAACTGTGACCAATAAAAAAAACATACTTGTACACTAGAACTTCACTGTTTTTATTAGTTTTTTTTGTTGTTGTTTTTTTGTGTGTAATACTGCTTTACAGACGGGAAAAGCGACACATGTATGTGGTAAATAAACGTTTGCTTTGCAATTATATTAGCATTTATATGCTTTTGACGACTCATCAAGTATTTACCATTTTGCATGATAACTGGACCATAATCGAGAACCAATATGACATACAACTATTTTTGTTGAAGTCTAATACAATTCAATAATATAATACAGTATCCTGTATCCTATATTGTTACATTGTATAAAAAGCTTTAGATATTGTGAAATGTTGGTCAAGTAACTGCTTTTGAGGGCTTATCAAATAGCTATTTTTTCCATGATAACTGGACAAAAAATATCATAATCGGGAATATATTTATTTGTCAAATACAACCATTACCGAAGTGTAATGTAATTCAATAATATTATATGTTATTTTGGTTTTGGAGTGATATATGTGGATATATTACCTGCTAAGATTTTATATTTTATCTTGGCAGGTAATATATCCACATATATCACTCCAAAACCAAAATAATAATTTTATTACCCTTCCCCTGCCGAGTTTAGACGATTTTTTAAAAAATCATTGCTGTTTCAAATGAAACGTCGAAATAAGATTCCCTTTAGGGTACCTCTTCATCACAACATGACGTCACATAAATACATGACGTATTTTTCCCCTACCTAACGAATGTAAACAAGAGAAAAGGAGTAGTCTATTGAAAGCACTTTTTTGTAATTAATATCAAGCCCTCACAAGGTCATATTTGTTTTCAATACTGATGGGAATTTGTATCATTACTCTACTTTGGTAAATATTTATCATTTGACAGTTAAAAAGTGCTTGTAAATCGGAATTTACACCGCATAAAATCGAACCGTACGCGCATCACCTCAGCGCATGTCGTTTACAACGTTGGGTACCCAACGGGGAAATTTAATGTGTATATTACCCGTCTGGCTCGGTTATATCAATTTCTTTCGGGTGATCAATATCCAATCAAAAGGCGGAAAAAATCTGGAAGGGTAATAAAATTCAGTTATCCTCTTTGACAAAAAAGATATTGTGAAATGTTGGTTAGTAAACTACTTTTTATGAACTTATCAAAATCATCCGAAATAACACAATGATTTCCCAGATGTCGGAAGTCACGACACAGAAAATGGTGTAAATTAGGTTCAGGAGGGACTGATTCACTGGAATGAGGATCTGTAAAGATGATTAGATATTTTAATCAACATTGTTTCCTATGGATTACATATAAAAAAGAAAGTCTTTTATCAGACATCTATTTATATGGAAAGCATTGCTAAAAATGTGCTCATGGACTTTTATTGGTCCTGAATGAAAATTGTCTTGTCTATAGATTTATATATTCTGATTATTGTTGGACGTAATCCTGTGAGGAATTGCGTCCTCATGGCCATGGTGTTAACAAGGATCTTTCGTATTCAAAACAAGTCAAAGAAACCGTGCTTTACTATTCTTGTGTGAATGAATCAAATTATCGTATACTTTCAAAATAACAAGTAACAGTAAAATAATGTTCTCTTAATGCCATTATATTTTTTATTATTTGTTTGTTTGATTATATATATTTATTTATTTATTTATTTATTTATTTATTTATTTATTTATTTATTCATTTATTATTTTCAATCGCCTTTGATTTTTACGTGTGTAATCTGTAACGACTTGGCATATTTATATCATAAGTAAAGTGTTTAGCTCATTAAGATTTACATTTAATATACTCCTACATAATTAATTTATATTTTTATATATTTCCAGTAAATAATGTTGCATTAAAAAATCAGGTTTAAATGATATTTGATAAAAAGGATGAAAGACATATAATTTGTTTAAAGCATATTAAGATAGTATTTAGATAGTTGACATAAGTGATTTATTAACAGTTTCAGAGAAAACAAATATGATTGATTGCACTACTGCAAAGATTGTTAAAAACTTTTGTTGAACAAGTTTAAGAAAGAAAGCTTATATATGGCGGCATGGCGTTTAATATCTAATATGAGTAATTGGATTTTAAATGTTTAGAGTTTGATCGAATATTTTCGCATTCTCAATTTCAAATGTAATATTTTCATGACTGAAAATGTAACAGCTAGTGTTCATGCGTCAAAAAATATTTTAAACGAACCTTGTTTAACAGTCACATTTTTCATCCCATATTTCATATTGTTCGGTTTCTCTATTAATATGTTGCAGTATAACGTCATGCGCTTTTCATCTTGACTTTCTGATGTCATAACGCTCATATTGAAATATAATGGTGTAAGATAAGAACATTCTTTATACATAGAGGATATTTGTTTAGTTCAGTGTAAGATCGGAATATATTTCACCGAGTGAGCACCAAAAGGTATATTTCACGAGTGGCGCAGCCCCGAGTGAAATCTGAACTTTTGGTGTTCACAAGGTGAAATATATTTCGATCTTACACTAAACTAAACAAATTTTCTTTTTATTACATGCAAAGAAATGTTTTAAAAAAACATTAAACCTAATACTGAATGAAAAGCGCGCCAAATAATAATACAACGTGACGTCATTTACGACGTAACGTCATTCAGTTGGTACCCAGTACTGTGCACGCTTGTATTTCACTGAAACAACGTAAGGGGCTTAAATTCAAAACAGTGGAATTATCAAAGTGGTAATTTCATTGTTTTAAACAGTGAAATTACCAGTTTTATATCACGGACGGATATATTTCTATAAACCACCGAAATGTATGTAATAAATCTTATTATATAGTGTGGTGGGCAAATATTGGAATATTTAAGTACTGGCAGATGTCTTTTACAGTTGTTACACAGTACATGACAGCTTCATTTGTGAAAACAAACAAAAAACACAAAAATGAAAATCGGAGAAATGAAGACAAAACTAAACAATCATAAATAATCATAAAATCAATTGTTGGATGGGCATCAAGTCACTTTAATTTGTACCGGTTGGAGCCTATCTTTTGCACAACTAAATCTAAATTCTCTTCTAAAATCATCTGACACATACTTAGTAAGCAGGTCACAATTGCATTATTTATAATCATGTCAAGAGTTGTCACAGAAAACATGCACTATGCTTAAAGGTGGTTGTGGTCCAGGGGCTAAAATGCCTAAATCACACAAACCACAAAATGGTAACCCCAGCTTTAGTATGCGACGTTTAAAATTAGACAAATTAAATTTTCCCTTCGCAAGAATAAACGTATAAAAATAATGGTGAAAATTTGCATTGCTTAAATTTGCATCACCGGAGGAAAATGTATTTGAACAAAGAATATGAAATGATTACGTTACTTTTTGTTGTTGTTGTTTCAATTCTTTTTATGACATATCTGCATGAACTGGCATATGAAGTACGATAAATTGGGAACTTTTATAATCGTTTTCCTTATTTACTTAAATATTCAAACAAGACATTTTTTGGGGACAAATTCAATACAAAATATTTGCTTGACAAATTGTTAAAAAACGTTGCTTTTTTGCATAATTATCAATATTAAACTTAGGTACGTTTATTTTAAATAAAAGTCACAATAGTCTAAGTTTTTATTGATATCAGTATGGTATTTATTAAATTAATCAAATATTGAAAAATTATTCATTGACTGACTTATGTTAAATTTTATTCAATGTACACCAATTGAATTGCGTAAGTGGCTAAATAAAATAAAAAGGTTCTTTGAAATGAAATTATACACATGTATGCTAATTAGATAAATAATCACAAGTTTATGAGTGCATTAATGTTACTTTTTTATATTATCATATATATGTGCGACATAAAATGTTAGCGAACTTGTCAAAAAACTTTGCAACAACAAATATTTTCTGACAGCTGATGTCTCGCTGGATGATGAATGTTGTTTTTCCGTGTTGTTCATTTCCTTTGTTGTCTATTTAAATGACTAACTTTATGCAAGTATAATTAAAATGTGTACAGCATAAAAAGTGACAGGCGAGTGACTGAAACAGTAAACACCTTTTTCAAAATAAATTTATGATTAATTTATATTTTATAGTAATAAATGAGGAGTATGTCGATGTCCTATATCCGAGTAATTGTTTTAAAGGAGGTCCACTGAGGTCAAAAGACAAACAATCATAACATTTGAAATTCTAACATTAAACAACTGAATAATTTGAATAGGAATTAAATTTAAAATCGATTCTTGTGCGATTCTTGGCAAAATTCATGAAAAAAGCGTTGGAACGCTTTTTAATTTTGGGTCATTTTGCACAATAAAAATGATGATTCTGAAAAAAACGGAGTAAGAAAATGATCTAAATATTTTTACATTAGTCGTTGGTTCTGACATCAAATGAGCCGCGTCACGACAAAACCAACATAATGGGTTTGCGACCAGCATGGATTCAGACCAGCCTGCACATCCGCGCAGTCTGATCAGGGTCCATGCTGTTCGATATCAGTTTCTCTACTTGTTATATAGTTTGTAAGCGAACAGCATGGGTCCTGATCAGACTGCGCAGGTGCGCAGGCTGGTCTGGATCCATGCTGGTCGAAAACCCATTATGTTAGTTTTGCCATGACGCGGCTAAAATGGTTTTTAAATCTCGGAATGATATACCTAGTCAAAAAAAAATATTCAATAAGGGCCCTTTTAAAATTTAATAATTTCTGAATTTTATTGTTTCCTCTTTTAAGCAATTTTAGACAGCTTAAAGTCATGAATTAATTTGCCCTATTTTAAATTGAAGCTGTTCATCATTAAAGCTAATTATATCGATACCAAAATGGATAGTCCCAATAAATGAAGTCCATGTTATCTGTTTGAAGTACTGTTTAGTTTCTGTTGTTATTTCTTTTTTTTCCTAATCAAGGAGGATAATTGTCAATGTTCATAAATCTTGTTGATTTTCTTTGAAAAAAATATTTTTGTATTTCCAAAATGAATCCCTTAGAACTGGGAGGTAAAATATTTTGATGTACGTCCATCATATCAAGGTTTGTTTCTTAACGATATTTAATAAGATATTAATAAAATAATAATAAAATTTGTTAAGAAAAATTATCATGCAAAATAATTGGATACCATTGTTCTTGTATTGTATAAACATGTATAATCATAAATGACGTATTTTGAAATATTGTTTGAGCTCGAAATTGGAAATTGGTAATTATTGTTTAGTTCTCCAGGAAAGCCAGTTACGTGGGCCGTTAGCCAAAATATAACCAACATGTTGACGACATATTATCTCCGGTAGAAATTTATTAAGTGAAAAAAATAGATTAAAAAATAACATGTTTAAACATGTTGAAACGTAAGACGGCACATGGTATGCTGGAAAAAAGAACATTGGCAAGATAAGCATCGAAATAATATATTTATTTTACTTTTTTGCCAAAAATTGGACTACAAAGGTGGAAATGTTTACATTTATTTTTTTTCCATAGGTTTTGTTTGTGTTTAAGTATAATCAGTAATGGTAAGAAGATTGAGGTTTATTGTTGGTCAATGTACCGGTCTAAAATTTGATTTTTTGCACAGTTTTAGTCTAAACATTTGTAGTATAATGTCTTAATTTAGTCTAAATGTTTGAAATATTACAATTTAATATCCGGTATTGCTTTTGTAAAAAAAAAGAAAGGTCTTTTTTATAATTATTTTAGGCATTGCTTTGTTCATATAATATACATTTTCTTGGTTTGCATAATCTAATCAGTGAGCATATTAAGAGTTATTGTAAATCAGTCTTAATTTTGGTTTAAACAGTACATTTGTAAATGGTATCGGTTAGGCTTTTGATTCGGTTTATACACAGTAGAAACAGTAATGGTTTGGCTACAGTTTAGTTAGTAAAAATGGTATTTGTTTGAACGATGTTTCGGTCAAAATAGTAAAAATGGTATTTGTTTGAACTGTGTTTTGGTCAAAATAGTAGAAATGGTATTTGTTTGAACTGTGTTTCGGTCAAAATAGTAGAAATGGTATTTGTTTGAACTATGGCTATGGTTTTTGTCTAAATAGTAGAAATAGTATTTGTTTGAGATATGTTTTGGTCTAAACAGTAGAAATGGTATTTGTTTGAACTATGTTTTGGTCTAAACAGTAGAAATGGTATTTGTTTGAACTATGTTTTGGTCTAAACAGTTGAAATGGTATTTGTTTGAACTATGTTTTGGTCTAAACAGTAGAAATGGTATATGATTGAACTATGATTTGGTCTAAATAGTAGAAATGGTACTAGTATATGTTTGAACTATGATTTGGTCTAAACAGTAGAAATGGTATATGTTTGAACTATGATTTGGTGTAAATAGTAGAAATGGTACCAATTTGACATTTTTATTGTCTAAACAGTAGGAAAAGTATCGCTTAGCTTTTTCCCGTCTAAGAGTAGAAATGGTATCATTTATTTTACGCCATGTATTTAATCTGGCTTAATTTGAAAAGATTGACTTATTTGCATGACCAATGTTTGTTTGTTTGTTTGTTTGTTTCATTTTACGCCTTTTTCCAACAGTATTTCAGTCATCCTTGAGAGTTACACCAGTACTAGACTACCTTCCTCCGCGCTAAACTACCAAAGCATCTCCCGGGGATCGAACCCACGTCAGAGAGGTAACTGGATTAGAAGTCATCGACTCTTACCCCTCGACCACGGAGGCATGACCACAATATATTGTAATGTAATGGAAGGGGAGAATATCAATTGTTGTAACTGATTTCATTATACAGGTATTTACACTTAACCTGCAGTAACTGAATGTGATTTAGCTTGAGTTTTTTTATCTTGATACCCAAAAATTTGATAAAGGACTGTTCAAACACTGGGAACTTGTAAAATTTGTTAAGAAAAATTATCATGCAAAATAATTGGATTCCATTGTTCTTGTATTGTATAAAAATGTATAATCATAAATGAGGTATTTTGAAATATTGTTTGAGCTCGAAATTGGAAATTGGTAATTATTGTTTAGTTCTCTAGGAAAGCCAGTTACGTGGGCCGATTGCCAAAATATGACCAACATTGTATTGAAGTGGGCGTATTAACCCGTCGCTATATTTTTTCGTTCTATACATATATGTATTTTGCTTTATAATTTGAATATATTGTTCAAGTCCTTAGTTCTTACTTAAATTCTTACAATTAACCCATAATCCGTATCCACAAACAATCACTAATTACAGTCTTTTACAATCTTGTTAAAACATCTTTGATTAATATAGTTTGCTATTGTTTAATTTCCCCACAAATCTGCATAACGCATGCGCACTTGAGAAATTGACGGTGCAAGCTACTGTTTTTGTAAAGCTGAAGAGCAAATATTTTAGCAGTAAATAATTTTTTTTCTTTTACGGACCGCTCACAGTAGAGGCAGTGACTGTTAGCGTCCAACGTTTGACCATGACATTAAAAAGCTCCAACTCAATGCGAAATGTTTCTTTTACCCATTAACAATTCAAGGACGAATTTCAATATAGCGGGAACGTATGTCACCGTAGCTGCGGAACGGTGTCCCGAGACTTCTGGGTTCGAGTTTCGGTCAGGCTGCGTATTTTTCTCATCCTGTAAAACTTGTCTACACTATGTTCCAAAATAACAAGTATTGTCATAAATTGTTTGTATTTGTCGTATATGTATTCTTAAAAGTATTTACTAAAACAGACAATTCTAATGCAAGAAATTACTGCATTAACTATTTATTTGGGGATATTGTTGGCACATTTGATACGAGGGAATGTCGTACTTGGACACAGAAGTGTACGACTGGTGGGAATGGGTGCTAAAAGGGCATATGTAGAATAAGAATATCTGCATAATATCTGCATTCCAGTCAAGAATAGTCCTATGGTAGGGAAACGTAAAGTAAATCGAAAAGAAAATAACATATAAATCAGTTTTCGCAACCTTTAATTTTCTGTGATGTTCATATATATGACAATAACTAACAACAAAGTGGGAAAATTCAGATATCCCAAAACAAGCTCTAGACACAAAATGTGAAATGCTACTGGCATGTAGTATGACGTCATTTGATAGTGTGACGTAACTCTCGACTTATAATCTCTCTTGTTCTTCCCTCTCCCCCTTAATTACATGGACACGATGATGTACAAGTAACTGTCTTGCCCCTGTAATGAATGATTCATATAAACATTGATAAATCAATCAACAAAGTAAGTTGTTTCGTGAGGATACATTATTGCTTCCGGTATAAAACAACAAAAGAGAAAACAATTAATATTATACGATTACATTCGTAAATACTTTGCATTATTACCGCTTAACATACCGATCATTTCTTTATTGGCATGATATTTATTTACGTTTTCTTTTTTTAGTTCGCAAATGTAACGTGTTATTATTTCCTTGTACCACGGGCAATGGTAACCATTGCTCTCTACAATGTATGCTGCTTTTGGTGTTCATTGGAACCATTTGTTCTGTTTTGCAAAAGGGAAAACTAAAAAAGGTTGCTACGATAGACAATTATTTTACTTACTCGCACATTGCAAAACATTCGTTTGGAAGGTTTTCCTCGTTGTCAACACATACTGGGCTATATTCTTCAGCATTACAATAATCGCATGGTCCGGCCCATGGGTTAGCTGGAACAACTGGTGCTGGTGCGGCTGGCTCGGGTCCAGATCCGTCACATGGACAAGCGTTTTCACAGTCACGTGGTTCATTTCTTCGAAAAAAAATAAAATAAAGTTGTACAAAATGTTCACATGTTAAATCTTCAAACTATAACTGAAAACCATAAAAGTGAAAGAATATCAGGTCTATACATCAACGAGATCGAGAAAGAACGAAAGTGAATAGTGCTTGCGTTTTAATCATTTTAAGGATATAATAATAATAATAATAATAATAATGATGATGATGATGATGATGATGATGATGCACTGGATGGTTTTACAGTTTAAGGATGGATTGGTGAAAATATGAAATTAAGGAGATAACAATTTGAAATAGAAACAGCCGCAGAACTGAAATCATTGTACATAATTTATTAATCTTTTTTTTTCTTCTTTTTTTCTCTGTTTTTTATTTATTTATTTTTATTGCTAAGAACATTATTTCTGGAATTAAAACTCACCGGCATTTTCTGTAGCAGTCGTTGTCATATTCGTTTCCGTAGATGGTGCAAACTGGTTTGACTGGGTCAAATTGACAATAGTAGTCGCAATCCTGTACTGGGGCAGCGGGGACAGCGGGGGCAACTGGGGCATATGAGAAAACTGGGGCAGGTGCAGCTGGTTGTGGCACGTATCTTCTTGCATCAGGCCAGTCTCTGCTGTTTGGAAGATTGATGTCAGGGTTGTCATTGAAACGACGTGCAGCCGGTGGTGGTGCGCCTGATCGTGTACGGGTAACATATGCTGGTCCTGCAGCTGGTCTAGCGGCGGGTCTAGCTGCTTTTCTTGCAGCGGGTCTTGCGGCGGGTCTAGCTGCGGGAGGAGGTGCTGGTCTGCCGACAGGAGGAGGTGCTGGTCTTCCGACAGGAGGAGGTGCTGCCCTGCCGGCAGGTCTTGCTGCTGGTCTTGCGGCAGATTTTGCTGCAGGAGGAGCGGCTGGTCTCATACGGCGGCCGTCAGGTATGTCAGCCCCTGATGGCAAACCAAAGTCAGGGTTGTCATTTGGACGTGATGGACGTTTTCCTTTCCTTGTTCTTGTCGGAGGACCTTGTGATCTAACAGTTTCAACTAAAAATAGTAAATAACAAATTGTTCTGATCATCAATAAAAAGCTGTCCTTATTCATACAGTATAACATATATCATTATCAATCAATAATCAATTAAAAACTTATTCTAAAAACATATGATAGATTTGAAAAAAAAATTAATGAACCATTACGGGAATTTCATTAATAGTATAAGTATATAAGTCGTATTATTCTTATTTATTTATTTATTTATTTATTCATTCATTTTATTTTATTCTGTTTTATTATATTTTATTTTATTTTATTAACAGGTACATGTATTGCATTGTAGTTCCTCTAACAATAAAAAGCCTGGACAAAATTATGCCATATCTTAGATAAACAAACAAAAGATGAATATATATTAAAAACTGAAATATGTGTTCCATTCAGAATATTAAATTTGCTCCTCATTCAAACTGATGTTGAAGTCAGCAAATTACAGAAGTGTAGATTATCAGAAATACTTGAATATATGAGCCGTGTCACGACAAAACCAACATAGTGCGTTTGCGACCAGCATGGATCCAGACCAGCCTGCGCATTCACGCAGTCTTATCAGGATCCATGCTGTTCGCTATCAGTTTCTCTACTTGTAAAAGGGTTGGTAAGCGAACAGCATGGATCCTGATCAGACTGCGCGGATGCGCAGGCTGGTCTGGATCCATGCTGGTCGTAAACGCATTATGTTGGTTTTGTAGTGACGCGGCTCATATAATAATTGTTTGATATTATTACATGTATTTTGACATGAAACATGTTGCTCCTTGACATGCAAACCAATCGTGTGTCCATTACCTCCCACACATATAAAATGCTATATATATATTTATGTGTTTTATACATTTGTAGTCTCCTGTAATTCTGTATAGAATGGTTATATACATGTTCTTAAGATATATTTAATGTTGTATTATATTGTACCATGTATATAGATGAGACTTTAATAAATAAATAAATAAATATGCTATAAACATCATGTAATGACATGCGTTTTATATAAATTATCATTATCTACGTGATATATTATTGTCATTTATCGATTGGAAAAGCAATTATTTAGGTTTTTATATCATCATAATTTTCATTTATAGATAATCGAATGTAATAACGAATGAATTGTATGTGAAATCATCGTAATAATATAAAAACAATTTCATATGATGATGATAATAATAATTTCTTTTGAATTTTCAAAAAAAAAAAACATTAAAAAATGGAATTGACAAAATTTACATGTTCTTCTGAACGCTTTCATAATGTTCTTTTTAATTTCATTATACCTTAATATCAATTTAATCGTAATATTATATATTAGTTTGCTATCATATTGGATTAAATTTAGTTTTCTCTGATCAGACTTTTTGTTAAATGCTTTACATTTTCTTGGTCTATAAAAATATAAAATTAATACTTTATAAATCGTTTCGTTCGCATGAGCCGGTTCATATAGTGCCTTTGCGACCAGCATGGTTCCAGACCAGCCTGCGCATCCGTGTAGTCTGATCAGGATCCATGCTGTTCGCTTTTAGTTTCTCTACTTGTAATAGGGTTTGTAAGCGAACAGTATGGATCCTGATCAGACTGCGCGGATCCCTTTAAAGCCTCTGACTGGACTGTACCAAATTTAAAGCAGAACAGTCCATAACACAAATTCAACAGGTGTTAAATTTATGTGTAACATGTTAACAAAATAAGGAATATTTGCGTATTATGTTACGAAATAAAAATCTGTAAAAGGTTTGATCACTCGGAATCAGAAACAAAATAACATGAAAATTTGAAAATTGCAGACTCGGTTTTATGAGCCTGTACATAAAGCATTAAGAAAAATGTAACATATCTTAGGCCCCCTAGCACCGGATGTAAACGTTAATCAATTTTCCACCTTTAAAGTGTTGAAATCAATGATCCCGAAGGACTAGAAAAATATAACAACACTGGTGTGAAGTACGGGGCGACGTTTTTACAGCTGCCACACGGCAATATTTATTTAACGAATATTGTTTTAATCTATTCTATCTAATCACCTGTTTAAATTATTTTGACATTCTTTCTCAAATTTATATTGCCATTTATATCGTTTAGATAAAAATGTAATAATTATGTCAAAAGTTGATGTATATTTAATTATATGGAATAATTAATAGCGTCAAATCATATCAACTTAAAACCAGATTTTTCAGTTAAAGAAAGATTAACAATAACTGATATTAATTATATGTTTAGTCTGTCTGATTGATTTATTCATATTGCCAAAGGTTTGTTTTCATATGTCTTTTACACTTTAAAAATATTAAGTTTAAACAATATATGTAAAAATCTGTAAAAAGCAGTTTGACTTCACATATTATAATAATATATGCAAAATTCATAAAAAATGTAAAATAAAAAATAAACCAAAATAAAGTTAAAAGAAAAACAATTATCTTTTAATTTCGGTTGCATTCATTTTTTACACATTTTTTCTTCTTTAAAAATATAATGCTACAAACAATTACAACGAACCTGTTACTATCACTATTAGACAAAGATACAAAAATCCTTTCATGTTTTGACCATCAAATGTACGCACGGAATGCTCGCATCTTGCAGCATTCCCAGCTTAAGTACCGGTCAAATACACGCATTGGTGCTTCCAACATTTTGTCGGCTTTTTGCAAGGCAAAATGTTGCATAATTAACGTCTCACCATCAGTGGGTTTTCTCTCCTTAATTTGACAAGCAGACCCGCTAGCGTGCGCCATTAAACGTCGCGGTTGATGACATGTTGCCAAATAAGGAATATACCAATTTTTTATAGGATAAGTTGGCGATATATTTGCTTGTTGAAGATATTGTCAAATTGCTATATTTATTCGACATCAAACATATTACATGCTTTGGTTTATTCATTTATAATGCATGTGTACTCGGCAATAAATGATATACTGACAAAAATTAACATAGTGATAAATCATGATGACATGCAACAAATTATTGTTGTTGTTTTTTCTCCCCTTTCATCTTTTATCTTTTACCTTAATATCTGTTTTGAACTCTTTCCGAAATGATATTATTATCGCTCAATACCTTACTTGTAAAATGTCACGTGATTTGTTTCGAAACTAGCTGAAATTTCTTCATTTTAGATACATTCGTAACCATTCTTAATTGGTATCGCATAATTGCATGTTGTTGTTGCTGTTGTTGTTGTAAACTGATACTTTTTATGTAGGAAATGACATCGGGCCCAATTGCTGTCAGGGTAATCTGTAATTGGCTGTCGTTACAATGCTGATGCAAAGGTAAATAAAGTTTCCTTTTAAAGGGAAAGGCTTGCCCAACTGTGCCATCATCCCATTCCTTTAAAAATGATTTTTTTCTGGAAAAACCTCTTTATGATAAAGAAATAATTATAAAAAAAATAATAAATTGACCTTATATACCAGTAAAAAACAAGGTATCAAAGTTTTTACAGGTGAAGAGGGTCAATTTATTATCACTATTTATTTTAATTATTTGTATATCATATAAGGTTTATTTAGGATTTTTTTATTTTTTTTTGTTTTCGAAAAAAATGTTTCACTATTAAAGGGGTAGGTAGGGTTACCCCAAGACTGGACGAGCACCTGTGCCCTTTTGTGTCACCAGTGTTATGCGTGCAAATTTGAACAAAAGAAGGACGAGAAATCTACTGATTATAACTGAACCGGAACATACTGACGATAACAGTAACAACGTTTTTTTGTAAAAACGAATTTTTTTGTCAAAAACGATTTGAAATATATTCTCTATTGTATAAATCTAATATAGAAAATAATCAATCGTAAAAATACTAACATAGGCTCTCCCACGTGGAGGAAATAAAAGTATCTATCTATCATACTGAAGGGCAACAATTAGTGTGCACATTTAATTTTTCACTTTTTTTTCGCAGAAGGAGTCATTCGTTTTGGCAGTTGCTAATTTCATTTAAATAGCAGCTGTATAGACAAGTAAATACACTAAACGGGTACCAATTAATATGCATGTATCAACTATGTTACACCTAAAATATCCATGGATCACAGATATACCGACAACACAGGATGCGCTATCAGTACATCAGCACGTGGTAAGGTAAATGATATGCATGAGCTATTTTTAGAAAGACAAAAATCAATCATAAAAGAAACTAACTTTTGCGTCTTGAAAACGAATTGAAACGGAACGTTTTCGTTTATAATTTATTTCTTCCTTCTACCGATTAATCAAGTAAAAATAGAAATCCTATTTATAAGAACAAACTTGGATTACCGAAGTAACTAAAAATAGCTTAGATTTCCGTAATATAACTTCGTCTGATTCCGCAGTATGACGGAATCGCTCGAATTGTCACGATTGCAGCGGAAACCTAGATGACCATGCACTAAAAAATGTAAGCAGGAAACCACCTAACCAGAACAACTTTTCCAAAACAAATGGCTTGCGGCTGTGGCCGCGAGCCAAAAAGAGATGATATTAAAATTAGTTCTCAGTTTTCTTCTTGGTGTTATATGGTAAAATCATGGTCGAATCTTTTCGCAAACTTGAACATTAAATTTTATTTTGTACTTGAAGAGCAAGATGGATTTCGTTCATTAAATATCCCTTTTGTAATAGCCATATTTTTTTGCATGTATAGTAGAACTTCGATAAGTCGAGGTTGAAGGGATTTGCATTAAAAAAATCGACACATGGGGACTTCGACTCATGAATCGCATTGTATATTATTAGTTATAAAGATCGTTGACAGGTAATATGGCTCTATATAAACGACTATTTGTCCCGAGCCGTTAGGCGAGGGTTATATTGCAAACAACCGTTTATATACGGCCATATAACCTGTCAGAAATATTTATAACGAATTTATAATACAGCAAGCATCATTTTTAGAGGAATAAAGCGAGATTTCTTTATAAATCGACAGCAGCCGTGTATATAAAACTATATAAACGTCACGATTATCCAATGAAAAGCGACGTTACAAACGTGCAGTATTATAAAAAAAACTATATAAACGTCAAGATTATCCAATGAAAAATGACGTTACAAACGTGCAGTATTATAAACACTGACATAATTATATTATACCAGGACGCCTTACTTCCTCTGATGTATTTTTACGGTTTATTTCTTATTCTTTCTTTTTACTGGTAGGAAATGTTGATATCAGTGTCTCAAATTTGCATCTGTTAATGTGACCGCATAGCTTGAGGCATTTCAGTGTGTCTCTTCAGGGAAAACAAATGTTGACGCTTAACGAATTGCAAAATAATGCGTCGAGTTGACGAACTTTAAATTGACTATTATCGAGCTAATTGTTTTACGTGACGAAAAAATCACTTAATATGTCAAGTTTATCTCATCCATACAAATCTTTGTTCTTTATGTCAATGACACTCATAAAATTTATGGTTTTCACCTTTAAATGGACTCTCAACATTTTTGTGCAGGTGGTAAACAAGTGGTCAGCCGGCATGAACTTAAACTTGTTGGGCAATCTGATGTGCATAATAATAGAATAATAATTATCCTAATTGAATAACACATCTTACAGAATAAATTATAAATAGTAATGTCGAATCAGCAGTTTCTTTCGTATTGGCGATGAACATTGTACTTGTTTATGCTAAATAAATAGGGAATATTAAAGGTTTTCTATAAATATAGGATTTATTTTCATCGAGTGGTGTGAAAATAAATAGTTAATATATGATAATTTTCAAAACCACAAGATGAAAATAAATTGTGCATTTATAGAAGAAAAAACTGGAAGTTTCTGTATATTATATACATTTTCTCTTCTTTTTTCACATAACAATTTGAAAGACTTCCCCTTAGCTGAATTTTGAAGAAAGTAGTCCTGCTAGACACCAGTGAAAATACAGAAAAAAAATTTTAACTGCAGTGAAAAATATTTTTTACAGTGAAAATACAGAAAATGAAAATTCGCAATTATTTTATCAATACTTCTCAATATATCATTTATAAAGATATAATAAAATATTAAATTGAGCTGAATTCAATTGGTCAGAAGGTCCAAGGCTTATGTATGCATTTGTACATACCGCGTGCGTTAAAATAAAACTTTTAGTGAAACAAACAAAGAACATATGATTTACATGAAGTAAAAATAATGACATATTTAATGATTTATTATAAACAAATGTTTTAAATCTACGCCAAGGCATTGACAAAGTAAGTACATCAACTAACTAACTAACGTTCAAAACTGATTTCATCTTCAAGAATTGCTTTGACTTGACGATGAAGCCGATTCACTGCATCTCATGGGGGTCAAACTGAACAATTTATACAGAACTAAAATGTCATACTTGTCAACAATTTAATTAGATGACTTTCAAAAAAAGTTGTTTAAAATCTTTACTGTCGCGGATGTGTATGTCACACTGTCGGGATGCTGTCTCCATCTTGGGATAAGATTGATTGTATGAATGACTTCTTCTGTTGTTTTTTCATTTACATTTAACATTTTACAAAAATTTGTAAACAGGAAAGTAACAAATTAGTCCCGCACTAAATGTATGCCGTAAGCAAATTTGAATTTCTATTTTAAGACTATGTCGATCTATGTAGAGCTATTCAGTTTCTTAAGATGTAAAACTATAACTCGCAAATTAAATATAAAAACTTTTATACTTTAAATTATTATTATTGTTGTTGTTTTTGATGATAATGATGATGCTGCTGCTGTTGTTGTTGTTGTTGTTGTTGTTGTTGTTGTTGTTGTTGTTGTGGTGGTGGTGGTGGTGGTTGTTGTTGTTGTTGTTGTTGTTGTTGTTGTTGTTGTTGTTGTTATTATTATTATTATTATCATTATTATTATTATTATTATTATTATTATTATTATTATTATTATTATTATTATTATTATTATTATTATTATTATTATTATTATTATTATTATTATTATTATTTATCAAGGTACAAATATCCAACCAATTAAAGACAGTCCTATATATATTCAAAACACATTAGCTGAAGATTGAATACAATTGAGGTAGGAAATAAACAACTTTCGACCAAAAAGGACATTGTTTTTTCTGCAGCATTTGGAAAATAAAGAAATTAATTTTTATTTTATTTTTAGCATTTCATAAATACTAACATTTATCGATGCTCATTTCTAAAATAGGTACGTGCATGCGTTTACGTGTGCCTTTTTACTTTAAGTGTAAAACTATTTTGGTTAAATTCATAACTTTTGCATCGTTATTTGTTTAAAATTTACACTATTTTGTGACATAAAAGTCGTTCCGTATTATTTAACCATTCTATTGTAACATTTTATAAGAAACAAAACGCTTTTTAACGTTGACATGCACAGTAAAGAATGTGTTTCAAACCGTTAACTTATTCACGTGAAATTATTTACGGGAATTATAACGCTATAATTTGAAATTTGTATTGCAAGAACTATTTTGGTAAACACAGAACAACGCATGTAAAACGAAAATGTTACGTTTTGTTGAATACAAGACATATAGTCTTTTAATTTATATAAATTAACTTCAGGCCAAAAACTGTCCAGTTCGTCTGCATTTATTTTTGAGCTGACGTAAGGAAATCACTCACGAAACAATAAACAGATATTGATGATGATCCTCTTTCAAGACTCTAATAAACATCAAATGACGCACAGGTATGATAGAAATAGCAACACTAAAATGTCTAGTGTGTTTTTATATAAATGCCAACTGATAAAAATGTCATTGTATTTATAGCCATAATAAATCTGACGTTTTACCACGAAACTAATAATAATAAATGAGTAGTCTATTAACAGCGTATAAAAACAACATGTCCTTGAACTTTGACCGTATGAAACATTTCTCAATATACAGAAAGGTCAAAGACTTCTAAAATCATTTACATCAATAGCGATAACATTTTTGTTATTTGAAAGTCAAATAAAGATTTGAAAGGATGAGCTTGAGAGGTTGTGGCATTTTAAGAAATCAAATTGTTTGGGTTTTTTGTGATCTTAATAATGCGTATTTATACCGATATATTGTCCAATTTTCAACCAATTGGATAACTTATAGAAGTAATTTTTTGGTATGTGATTGCAGTTGAACATAAAATTTGTTGTTAAAAATGCCAGGGTTCGCTGCATCCTACTCTAGAATAAATATATACCATAGAGCACAATTTTCTGAGCTGCTAATTTAATATATTATCACGAGTTGTTGTTTTATATTGATACCTTGCTTTAGATATTTAAAAATATATCAACTTTTTAATTAATGTAGCATTAGTATTGAATTTAATATGTGTAAGAAGCTTGATCATTCGGAATTTGAGCTCCATTTCATATCCAAAACAAACTTCTGCGTGGTCTCCTTATCGTAGTTTATGCGAAACGACATTTGAACAAAATTAGATAATATATAAACAAAATTACAAACATTCAACTCAATAAAAAATCTTGTCCAGACTTTGCTGAATTTATGAATTGGAATAGTCCTCTTTGAAACTGTTTGACAGTTTAAAGAATTTCAATATTAAAATACAAAATTCGAGAAACAAGCAGTTAAGTCTTAATGGACTAATTTATCATTGTTCTTTTCTGATTTACGAAATCTCATGTTGATAAGAAGGGATTCACCCTAATCGCATCTTCCATGTGAATGTTGAAAAGCTAATTTTAAAAAATACAGTTTTATATAACACTTAGTTTTCTACAGCATTTCTGACGAAAAAGAAACATTATCAGTTCGGATTCAAAACGATTGCGATTTTATAATCGAAAAAAAAAATCAAATTTAGCATTTTCCCGTTGTTAATATTCTAGAGAAACAACCATATTGCCTTTTTGTTTGTATGTTTGTTTGTTTGTTGTTGTTGTTGTTTTTTTTTTTGTTTTTTTTGGTGTTTTGTTGTTGTTGTTGTTGTTGTTGTTTTTATATTACATGTTAAAAAAGGTTAAATTTACTCGAAATCAAATAATATTAATGCATTAAACATTCCAAATATGTTTATTGCATCAAAAATACACAGACAAAAGACGCACTCACAAAGTACGTAAAATACGATTCTTTACTAAACATCCAAGATTAGTTCTTGCAGATTTCACGTATTTTGGTAGATTTCAAGAACATTCATAGATTAAGAAAATAATTACATATGTAACATGTGAATTTCTGCAAGGTAGGTCAAGTATAAAAATAATGTTTAAGATATTTTTCTATGGTCAATACCTGTGAACATGTAAACAAAAAGTGATATTTGTTTTCAATTAGCCTTGACGAACAATAAAAATACATGCTTTCGTGTCTAAATATGTGTATTTGTCTGTCCTTTAAAAATAACTCGCAAAACCGCGTGCCAAGTTCGATTTTTATGTCCTTAACATAGTCAAGATGGTGTTCAAACTCAAAATTGACAGAACCGTATGTTTCCGGCCGACTAGAACTATTTGTGTAACAATATTAGCTTGGAAGATAAATATCTAAATTAATGACCGTATTTTGATGATAAAATACTCATTTTACGTGACTAATAGGTTTTCCCAAATGCATGACTGTCCGCATTTATTTCACACATGTATTATTTTATCTGAAGATTCCAAATGCATTTGATATATTAACGTCAATTTTAGTGTGTAAAAGGTTTTGAAAAGAAGTAATCTTTCATTGCATATCAACAATTGTATTATAGATGCTTAACTCTCATTTATTTACTTGATTGTTTATTTACTTATTTATCACGTATTTGATCATAAATAATTCCTTTTTTTATGAATATATAACATAAGCCGCCGTATATAGAGTGTCAAAATTGATAAATTTATCATACGGTCAAAATTGACACATTATACTTTTCTACAACATTTGGAATGAATTAGTTCAACCAAATGGATTGTCAATAAACTTATTATGATCTACGGTCCATTTCAAGTTTTGCGTATATTTTCAAGATAAAAATATTCAAGGAAATAACTAGTAAAAAATTAGCTTCTATGTATATAATCATGTCAAAAAATGAATGTTTGAATATTTCCGCTATTATATAATCAATCTTTGGACTTGTGTAAAAAAGACATTTTTAGCTTCTACTTTATTAAAAAAATAAAGCGTATTGGATTATAATACGCACATTTACTATAAGAATTTCAAATAGTAAAACAAAAATAAAAGATTGAAATGCATCATTTAAACATTGTTAGAAAATATTCTTTAGCAGAAACAATTTAAATATCAAAGTTCTAAGCGATGTAGTCATAACATAATATGAATGATGAATAATTATTAAAATATTTTGTTTGAGAACACTGTATTATATCTTCTATATAAATGTATGTAATATCGGATCATGTATATCACAAATCCAAACAACATCCATATATAATTCTTTCATGGTGTGTTGGTATGTCTGATACTAAATAATATCGACGCAATTATTTATTGTATTACAAACCTTCCATTTTAGACCAATTCACTATAAGTACGTAACTACTATATTGAAGTGCGTGCTTTCTGTTTTTGTTTTTATTAGAACCGTAAAGATATTAAAATGTATAAATTATGTATTATGAGTCAACAATACCATCTGTACATACAGTTTATCTTTCTTTATCTTATTATTACACTCATCTTTGTCCTAACAGAAACAACAACAAAGCCTTGTTTGTTTGTGTTGTTTTCTTATGTCAGACAAGTTCATTGTTTCAAAGGGCACATTGTTATATTGAATTTATGTACCGTACCTTTTTATGGTCATTGCATAAAGGGTGTAAAACAATTACTGATGTAAGTCGCCATAAAGCTGTTTAATTATGTTGTCATACACCTAGCACGACATCTGGTGTGATGTAACGCACTTGAAAATAAATGAGAAAACATAATGAAACGTTCGTAACGGTAATTAGGTGTGTCTAGCAATGATTTCGCACACGTGCGTCGCCCGCTTCATCGGATATTTAGAAACATCTTTCTGACAATTTAGGTTCTTTGGTGTGATTTTGTTCAAAATACAAACACAATATCTATCAAATACAGGCATTCCCAATATAGTTCTTCTAGTAATTAAAATGATGAAGATAAGTTAAAAATATCTTTAATATATAAGGCTTTTTTTGCACGAAAAGTTAAGTTTATACAGAATTTATTTTATTTCAATTGTGCCGGAAGCTATAAGCTTAAAGATACTCCTGGAACTAACCTGTACTGATCTAGTAATAAGTAAAACGTTTCTTGCTCAAGAAAACAACGGCTTTCCCCCTGACGAGGTTTGAAGCTACGTGGCTAGCGATCCACAGACGAACTGGCTATCTGGCTATCTCACAAACCCATGATGTAATGTCAGTGCATATGTCTTTCGCTATAACATTATCATTTTACAGAAAGTTAATGCATGTGCACTGTTTTCGGGAAATGAAAAAGGATGTGACGTAATTGGAAAATGTAAAATCTTTAGATGACATTTATCAATATATTTTTTTTTAAATATCAGTTTAAGCTAGAATTTAGAACAGCTCAATAAACCAAAAGAATTTTTCGTTAAGGTAACTTTTCGTTAAATCTTCGTTCGGAATGTGCACTCTTCATAAAATTTGTAGTTGGCCCTGTGACATCATACAGTTTTCATCTTAATTTCATGAAAATATATAAGTGTGTAATACTGGTAAGTTGTTTTTATGATCTCCATATTGCTATCTAGCTAGGAACGCTGTTGATAAAAAATCATTTTGTTCTGAAAAAAAAGTAAACATAATGAACAGACTAACATAATTATGTTTTTAAACATAGATTAGTGAACATGTATAGGTACTTGGAATTTTATGACATCTTTCTTAAAATTTGTTCATTCTTTCGCTTTTTGATAACAAAAATACATAAACTAAGGGATATCTAATTAACAAGAAACCCTTAACTTTCGACTTTCCCCAATTGCACTTTCCTCTGTGCCGATTTGTCTTTTCTTTCTCCAAATTTTGTTTCTACGCAAACCTCTTTTGCTTTTTTTAAAGTTTTTGCGTGTTTTAAGTCTTTATTTAAATTTGAAATAAATTATAACATATGCTTTATTTTCTTCTTTGTTTCTTCTGTTGTTTTTGTTGTTGTGGTTTTGCTCCAGACACTCAATGAAACTTAACTAAACAAGAAAAATATTTTTGATTTAGAAAACAGAGAACAGTATTAAGATTTTAAATGAAGACGATCAAAGCATATTTCGAAGATTTAAGCATTTTTTTTTCTCTCAAAACATTGGTAAAAGGGTAACCTCCATTTAGAAAGAATGTGAAAATTGCGCCGTGATCTTTCCATAAATAAATACTGCAAAAACAATAAGTGGCAGTTCTCTATAAATGAACTTTAACTACAACTTTAATGTCAGATTGTTTTCGTTAGACAATATATAATGTATAAGGACATTTATAGCACTTGGTAGGAATAAAATAATAATAAAGCTACTAAATACGTATCTAATAAAAACGTCTATGGGCAAGCTGACAGTTGTCTAACTATATCAGGAAGTATTCTATGTCATAAGTTGGCTGTTGTAATTCCTACGTCACGATGGAACATTTGTGACGGATTTTTTATATGTCAGGATAAGGTCCTCGACTGATATCTTGAAATTATCTTTGGTCCGTTCGACTTTTGTGTTTGTACTGTACATGTAAAGTAAATAACATGTTTTAGGTATGCAAGGAAATATTATCTAAAAATAGTAGCTACTTTAGAAGACATCGATCCTGATTTAAAGCCTGGAGTTTGTTAGATTTCAATAAAAAAAATACCGGTATAAACACAATAAAAATAAGTGTTCAGTTTTCGTTTAAGAATTCTTAAATATACATTTCAATGTTCACGCTTTGGTGTGATAATTATTAAATTTGCTCTCTATAATTGCTTGCACAAAAAATACTCAAGTTCATTATTTGTATACCGGTATCTCACAGAGCCCGGAATGTTATCTTTAATTTTGAAGGCATTAAGTCCTGCTTCCTAGGTTTGCATAAATATCTCAGTTTTTATTGAATAATTATCAATATAAACAGTTCAATATCTATTACACGTGCTCACGTTTTGGTGTGTTTTTATACAAAACGTAAGCAAATTTTGTGTTAAAATGTGCAAAGAGGTGAAGGCGAAACATTAAACATTGTGTAGACTTTACGTTAATGCATTTTTGCACATTTTTAATACAAATTTGACCAATATTTTGCATCTATTACATGTACATGTATAAGCTTTAGTATAGCAGTTTTCCCTCTACTTTTTTTTCTTTCTTTTTGTGTGCATGAGTATGTACGATAGGTGATCAGAAAATACATATACTTTCTATATAAAGTAAAAACTGTGACAGATATTAAAAATTTATCTATTTATTTATTGTTCTAACAACTCAATTGCTTTGCGGATAAAATACATGACTATGCTCAATTATAAATTAATAATTTGACAAATTCGCTATTGTGGTCTACTTGAAATCAAACTGAGGAAAAAACGATAACTGGCAATCGACATATATTCAAGTTATTAATGCTAAGAAAGAATGCATTTACTACATGCACTTGTGAAGATATAGCCAAATTATGCAGTTTAGTATGAGTGATAATTGCACTTTAGCTCCCTATGTCTGTACCTTGTTAGATCTGTTAATTATGTGCGGACGTCTGACAAAAAAAATCGTAAAGAAATGGAATGTAAAGTGAAACATGACAGAGGAGAGCGATCCTTTCTGTGAAATTTAAACTCTTGTTGTGCGCATTTGTAAAACAAGTTTAAAATTTTATATTGTCAGTCCCGAGATGCATGGCTTGTCATCATTTTTGACATAAATCTGGATGATGTTTGTATATCTGAAAGCTGTGTTTCCGTTCTTGAGTGTAAAAAAGACATGCCTCCGTAAAAAAATCAAAATAAATTAGAGAAGATGACATTTTGCTTGAAAAGACAATTAATATCATCAAAATATGCGCATTTAAATTTATAAATAATAAGGACATTTAACATTGTAATAATCTAAGCAAACAATTTTGAAGAAAAGAACAAAACTATATACTTCATTTCAAATTTATGGCTCTAATATGGGCCACAATTTTTGCACCCTGCCGGACTCCTGTCGTAGTACCATCGACTGTCTCTTTCCATCCTGTCATTCGCAAATTCATTTCTTTGTTCGTTGGTTGCAGGTGCCGGTAACAGTATTCAATGCATTCTGTTAACAAAATGAGGCACATCCTCTAGAGTTATTCACCACAGGTCAACCAACCATCCCGTGTTATTAAGATGACTTCACCTTGACCAGCCGTGTTCCTTTTTCACGACGAGCGTGCCTAGGGAGAGATTTGGTTAAAATGAAGACTTAATTCTACGACAAATGAGAAAACACTTTTCGGCACTACCTTTATGTAAATTGGCAATCAGTTTGTAGTTGCAATTGTCTAATCCCTGATGTAAACAATTAATTGGGACACGCAATCGGTACAGCGGTAATAGGTTATCTACATACAAGAAGTGCTTTGCCTATTACCATTCATGGCATGGCACTAGATTCAATGTTTTCATTATTTAAAAGTAATATAAATATCCAAAAGTAGTTTACTGCAGGGATGCCGATGCTAAAAATAAAACCTTAACCAGGCGTTGTTTGAGATTCAAAAGTATCAAAGATAGTTTTACAAAGCCAGCAATCCATGACGCCGTTTAAACTGTCTGTCAACGTAGAAACGGCTATCGTTTATTTTATTTACAAACATGATAAGTTATGATTAACTATTAGAATCAAAGGGAAATGAGGCAAAGACAATTTTACATTATTTCCTGGTGTGTTTAGATGTTTGTGTAGCAATAGATATTTCCCCAAAGCCGGGACAAATACTGTTTTGCTAAATTTTTGTCATGGTTAAACGTTCAGCAAAAATATGTTCGGCATGGTAATTAATGGTACAACATGTCAAAACAGTAACACATCAAGCATGTTTTGCAATTTAATTACATATATAAACATATATAATCGCTTAAACTGTACCTAAAACGCCAAGCCTGTCACAAATGTGTTATTTTTAGGTAAACTAATTTATATTTACATGGTCTGTCATGTGCAAACATCTTTCCGGATCCAGTCAAAGCGACACTTACTTTCCACAGCTTCTAATGTCCAGGGGGATAACTTTTATATGGGGACTATTCTATATTTAAATGGATGTTTGTCTTAGATACATTTTCAACATCAATTTTATTATTGTAACTTCTAATATAAACTTTGGTTAATCAAAAAAAAAGGCCAAAAATCACATACCGTTGATTATAAAGCACAAGGACCTCATTTAAAAGAGTTGGATCATTTTACAGGGGAACCATAGCAATAAGAAATATACATACGAGTCCGAGTACTTATTTATTTGTTATAATTTTCATTTACACTGGGTTGCTAAAGCAGAGACATTCTTACTGTAGACTGTATTATTGTTGATCTTTTTGCCAGAGAGATAAAACGTGCCGTTTTAGGTATCGACTTTAATAGATTTTGTGCTTCTACGGAATAAACCTCAGGTTTTTGTACTGCCCAACTATTGTAAATGGGATAATTTCATGTTAATAACATTTTTTTTTTCAGCTTCCATATTTCGGAAAATATTGCTTGTAGAACATTGGCGGCAGAACAGGCATCTATTATGGAATATCTTAGTTTGTTTTCTTCTACAAAAGTTGATTTACTTTATCCCGGCCCGTCACTGATAGAAATGGATGTCTACTACTAGTTTAAATACCTGCATGAGTATTTTTAAACATATTTATATCTAATGAAATGAGTTATACATGTATATTTATCAAACAAATATGAATATCTGAACCACTGAACTACGTCAATACATTATAACTCGTAACAAACATAGAAGACGGGGGCAATATGTTTGCTTCTTACTGTTTATTAATCTATTTTTATCTTAAGATAAAATTATATTAAAGCATTACAAGGCAGTCATTCATCTTTAAGGCATTTTGTGAACACTTGATTGGTCATGTTAAAAGTTAATGTTTCTATATCTGGCGGATTAGTCTCATAAAAACAAAACACTTCACAATCAGTAATATTTAAGCTACATAATTAGGTTTCAAAAGGTCAAACTGTTCTTTAAAATTTGATTTTCCCCAAAACACGCGTTATTAATATAGAGAGTTTATCACAAATATATATGCTGTTCTTTTACTTGGGGACCATACGCCGCATTTCATGGAATGGCACTACTGTATCACATTGAGGTTCCATGGTAACCGCCGTATGAAGACATCTGCGGATGTTTCTAAATTCAAAATTTCACCATTTTCGTGTTAAATGTTGAATTCTGCTTAAGCCGGTGCTATGGGGCGTGAACGGTAACTTGCACTTTCCAGTACCGTCCATGAACAGGCTCAATCAAACCGAGCCTGCAACATTTTCAATTTTGTTATGTTGGACTTTCTTTAGGGATTCTGGTTTTTTTCTGTTTTACTACGACACTGATAAGCCTGTCACATTAGCATCATCTTGTTACATACTAGTAGACGTGACCAGGCAAATGTTTCGTAAAATGCCTCTTAACATGTTTGAACCCCTTTTCAATGAACTTCTCAGAAATCAGTTAAATATTAATTAAATTTTTCATATATCACATGCTCGACCAATCTCTTAATCCAATCTCTAACATTTCTCCCTTCATTTTTAAACCAATCGCCGTCAACGTTACAAACACTTAAAGGGAATCCACTGAGGTTTAAAAGCCTAAAAACATAACATTTGAAGTTCTTACATAAATGAGCTGGGGCTCTTTAAACAGAAATATGTGCAAAGATAGTTAAGAGATATACTTTGAAATAAATTGGAACTTTTCTTAGCCCGACTTGAGTGAAAAGCGTTTAAATGCTTTTTCATTTTGGGCCATTTTTTACAATTTGAATAATTATTCTGGAAAAACGAAGTGCGCGAATGATCGGAAATTTTGCTCAAAGATTAGTGGTCTAAACCTTCATCAAATGGTTCATTTATCTGGAAAAAATATGTCCAGTCCAGTCATGTCAAACAACCTCAGTGGAGTCCCTTTAAGTATGACTCAAAGAAAATATTAAATGTTTGGTACCCATGTATCCAATAATAAATCTTGCTCAAAATACTACAAATTACTATTGATATGGATGCTTATTTAACACCTTATAAAATATAACCAATGAACTTACAGTGTTTACATCACGTGATGTTCCAATAAAAACTCATTATTGGATCCAATCTCGTTTTTAATTTCCAGTGTTCAACAAACCGTACCAAATGCATATCGTACCCAATAAAGCCTCGAATCAACCCCCACATAACCCAGCAAAAAGAACCAGTGGCTAGGAGCCCAGGAGGACCCAAAAAAAGTCCTTTTGCACTTGAAGTATTTTTGTCAAATTTAAATATAAATACAAATATGGTGGTGTGAAATAAAGAGGTCATTATATATTGTTGTGAACAATACTGATTCTATTGGCTCGTACACAGCTGCAAAACCTTTATTCAAATCGGTTTGCGCTTCGTCCGATTTATCGGTTTGACTGTGTTGTACTCGTTCAGTAGAATTCAGAATTGTACTCAACAATGTATAATATCATCATAAAACTCACCACTTTCGGTCCAATCAAAATTTGTAGCTTAATGTTTTCCAAAACATACCATAGTTTTTTTCAGATGTAATAAAAAATAAAAATTGCTATAATGAACACAATTAGGTTATTTTATCTATATAATTACTCGGATTACAATATGTATAATATATAGATTTTTATGACAAAACACACTAAAACAAAAACAAAAAACAACAGAAAATACAGCAAAACAAAAATAGTACTGAAAAAACTATAATAAAAACAAAATGAACTTTAGCTTTATGCCTTGTTAAATCTTTGAATTATGTGAACATTTGGGTTTTTATATATACGTATAATAAATAGGAACTTATATATCTAAATGTAAAGTGAAACTTGACATGGCAGAGCATTCTTCAGCGTGAAGTTGAAACTCTAGTTTATAGTTCAACAAGTTACAGATTTATTCTGCCAGTCCCTATATGCATTACATGTCATAGTGTTTTACATAAATCTAAATGATGTTTGGATATCTGAAAGCTGTGTTTCCGTTCTTTAGTTTTAAAAAAAGTATTATTTATGTTAAAAATCACAATAAAGTAGAAAATATGACATTTTAGATGAAAAGGCAATTAACAATATGAAAACATGCGTATTTTAAATTTTCAAATAATAGGAAAATTTAACATTTTTTAACGATATTAACAAACACTTTTACAGAAAAAAGACAAAGTACCCAGCAAACAAAAGACGTTGTACCAACGTTGTACTGACGTTAAACCCTGACGTTGGGTAAACGTTGGCAGAAGGTTGGATTTGAAAGTTTTTTAGACGTCAGAAACCGACGTCTATACAACGTCATAAAATGACCTTTATCCAACCTTTTCTGACCATAATCCAACCGTTTCTGACCATTATCTGACCATAATCCAACCTTTTCTGACCATTATTTGGACATAATCAAACCTTTTTCTGACCATAATCCAACCTTTTCTGACCATTATCTGACCATATGCCAACCTTATCTGACCAAATTTTCTAACCATGATTTAACCTCATTCAAAACTTTTGGAATACGATTTTTTTTAATTTTAAAGCTCTTTAATAGGGTTAAAAATAAGCATTATTATGATTTTAGCAATTTATTTCATACTCGGAATCACAAGTACAAAACAAGAAATGTGGTACTATATAACAAATGCAAGATTTACATAATATTTTTTGAAACTATTTAACTTGACGGTATGTACTTTAATAACGCTTCATGTATTAATTAAGCATGTTAAACAAAATCCTTCTTGAATATTAACACTGACATTTTATATAGCAAACATCCATGCATGTGTTTTTTCTTATATCACCACTGAACTGATCACTCTGAGTTTGGGATTTTTCAATCATCTATCCAACTCACTAAATGTATATTTGTCTTTGTATTTTATAACTGAATCTAGATCTGAATGTTAAATGGAACAATATTCTGAATATTTTGTTATAACTATAAATAGCAATGTTCATGTAACTTCATTAGTATTCTAGCTTCTTTCGTCCTCCTCCACTAAGTCGATCTGGGGCATACTTTAAGCGTATCATTACCGTCTCCAACCTGAGATCTCATCACACTTTCTGAAATTAAAAAAATAAAATAATCAGTTACAAGTGCAAGAAATTAATCACTTTTACATATTATAATTAAACGAAATTCTAACAAAACTCTCCAACTACTTAAAAAGATACATGCACTTATTATTTTTAATTTAGTTTAAACCATGTAGTTTCGTTTACCTACTGTATATATCTATTAATTTTGATAAAAATGGCTTCGTGAAGAATTTCATTATAAAATCAAGGGTAATAAGATCACTGTATTTTCTATAATATTTTGAAATATACCTGTCACAAAATCTTGGTAGGTTTTCATTTTTCTTTTCCTCTAAATATTTTCATCTTCCTCATGAACTTTTGACACATGTTGAATTATCATAATTTTCACAATCTGAAAGACGAAATATAATCGTTTTAGAATTTAACCATGTGGTGAAAGGATGTTTGTCTAATACAATAGGCAAAATCAAATTACTATTAATCTTAGTTAATTCATAAGCGCATGAAAAACTGATATAACAAATACCGAATTAATTCTACTCCCGCAAAAATTGATATTGTTATTTTTTATATTCAAAGTACTTTGTACAAATGCTCATACAACATCAAAGAAATTCACATGTTACTGTCATTTGTATAGATATCATCTCTGCCCAGCATGATCTGGTCTGCTAAGTGTATATAGGACAGACTGGCTTAGTGTAAAAACGTTTTATGATACGAGCATACAACTTGTTGATAAGCAGGCTAATTAACAAACTATTACTTTTATTGATTTATAACTATGATAATGTGTTTTCTGATTGATAATATGTTGTTTGATTACATTAATAAAAAGATAGCTAGTCAAATACAATGTGCTTTCAGATATATCTTACAAAAGTAGTATCATATACATGTATCAAATGCCATGACTCATTATCATAATACATGTATAAGAAACACATGGTATGCTTACAGTATGGGTAAAGTACTACAATTAACAACGAGTAGTTTAACAACTACACAGATATCAAACTCAAACTGCATCTGATACATGTGTAAATGACTGGCCCCTCATATAAGTGAAATTCATGTTGATAAGAAATAAGAGGAAATTTTATTTACCTGCATTTGAATAATAAGAGTCTTACGTACTGCATTTAACTTTTTATTGATTTCAATTGCTAGGATATTTCCTACCATTGATTGTGCATTTATTTGGCATGGCGATATAGTGTGGGAAAAATGATCCGATTATACAGACTGTTCTATAGCAAATGATAAAGTGTTCTTACGTGGAAACAAAAATATTTATCTCGCGTAATCACGTGACATTAAGTTTTACCAGTCAAACATTTCAATGATCAAATAACCATCGAATCCATGCAAACATGCGGTAAATTAGCATTGAAAAACAATATATAATGTTTGCCTACCTTTTTCTTTTGTTTGGAATACACAACTTTGTCTGTCAACCCGTCGTTTTTTGTCCGCCAATACAATTGAATTTCAAATCCGATAAGTCGCAAATTCGAATTTACTAAATTATTTACCACTATAAAATGAAGCCCTCAAAAATGATAACAACTTCATTGTAAATTATATAAACACTTCTTAGACTAATTCGAGGAGATAAAATATTATTTAAACGAAAATAGAGCAAATATTTCATACTGATCTGCGACTATCCGTTTACAGAGCGCCACCTATCGAATATCGTACGTTAGCCACCCACGTGATACTGTTGTTTTGATGGAGAAAATAAATATATAATGTTCCCTTTCTAAACTTAAACTTAAAATTCTCGCTGTTTATGCTTTCATTTATATATATATTGGTTTCATAAATTAAATTTACCTATTGTCAGATTACCGACCAAAACCCGACGTCGAGTCGACGTCAAAATGCAACGTCTGTTAGACGTCGGGGATTCAACGTCGATTTGACGTTGTATGAAGGTCACCGACGTCGTGACCAAAATTCAACGTTGATCAAACGTTGGGTCAACGTCAGGTGTTTGCTGGGTAACGCACCTGTAACAATTTGGCAAAGAAATCTGCTTCATTTCGAGTGGTCGAAATATTACTTGAAAGAATACTCGTAATATATTATTTAAATCAATGTTTATACGTTAAATGAAAGTATATTTGTAATTAGATTACAATAAATTGAAACATTTGAGGTTGGCAAAAATTGAAAATTTGATTTCGTCATTTTGTTATTTAATAACATCGAAGTAATGGTTTTTAAGATACATTTTCATCAAAGAATGAGAAACAACTGAAAAGAAAGTTTTCCTGTAAAATTCAGTAATTTAGGTTTCAGAAGTTAAAGACGTGTTGTTTTTCATAAATACAATATAATCTTTTTATCCTCAGAAAATATAAACAAAAAATGTATGTTGCTTTTTTATGTTAATTTGTGATCTTTTTATCATATCTGCTCATTGAGAACATTTTAATCACTATTTCTTTGTGAATGTATATAATTAGTTAATATGTAAATTATGTTATAAATTGTATATTTTTGAAAATGATTAAATATTTATGTGACTTGTAGACCCAACGTGGCCGGGTGTTGTAAAAAATGAATATGTATCGTTATTATGTATGTACATAACACAATGTCACTATAATAAAATTTACTTATCTTATCTTATCTTTTGATGAGCAAATCTAATTAAAGTTTATTATTCATAGGAAAAAAAATATTTTCAATTTTAAGAACGGTTATATTTTCTTTCAAAACAGACACATTAATTAAATACGTTTTATAACAGGCTGAATGAATACGTTCATCTTTAGAACCTCTCTTGATAACCTTCAACTTTCTCTTCATGAAATCTAACATAGAATTCAAATCAATGTGTTTAGTTAATCATTTAATTCCTAGATCAAAAGTAAATTATGCAAATGTTGTAAAGGCAAAAATTGTATGCTTATCTATAACATTTTTCAAGCTATATACCTTGTTAGTTGGACAATGGTAACGTATACATATGTATAACTTTGAATAACGAAACAAAGTATAAACTCGACAAAAGCTAATGAATTATACTGACTCACATAAAATATGAGCATGAAATGATTTGTATATTCTTTTCAAACCCAGATCTCACTTTTAATCAAACTTTTTAACGAAGGCAGTAACGTATATTACCGGAATGAATGTAACATTTAGAGTTTGACTGTATGTTTTAAGTAGAGAGAATAAAGTAATAGGTACATCACAACCTATATATTGGCATTTTTACATGATTAATTTCTCATAATGATTATATTATACTTGATAATACAACCGCGGTAACGTATGCTGCATTTTTTATACCACTGGAAAAAATGAAATGCATTTTTAAGAGGGATTTTAAGGTATGAAAAATACTTCTGTTGTGTCTGCAACTATACAGATATTTAAGCTGGTATAATAACGCATGAAAAAAAATTCAAATATATATTTTTGATGAGCTAATTTGTTACTATGTCATTTGCAGGATGTTTTGGCGACATTTGGCATTTAGTTTTAACGACCACATGCATATACCAGTCACTAATTGTTCAACCTTTGTGACTTCTGGGACACTGGTTTCTACAACAAACATGGGAGTTGAAAATCCTAGTTGGCGACAGTAAAGTATATTGGATTTTAGAGCATTAAGCGTACCCAGTGATAAAAAACAACAAGATAAATGTGAGCAATATTGAATATGCGCCCATTAGGCAAGATGTATACCAGTATTCTTAAAGCATTATAACTACAAGAAACAGCTTCGTATATGAGCTATAGATAATAGATTTTATCAACAATTAGAAACTTTGAGATTTTTAAACATTGAAAGTAATTATTGCAAATGTTAATCATGGATATATGACTCTATCGAATCAGAATAGCATTTTATGTTGTCCAATTTATACTGATATGAGAACCAAATATTTTGGAAACATTTTATGACCTACCGTACAAAACAATCGACTATATTGTCCACTAATAACAAATGTTTATTCTTAAATGTGCTCACTTTGTTCATAATGCATTTAAGTTGAGGCAACAGCCTCTTGAATATATATAACACTTATTGCACCTGAGTTTGATTCATGTATTCTTTTTGTAATATATTGTATTATATGTTGCACTCCCTTTACCTTCGAAAACTGGAACTCAGACGTATAGATGCTAGGTTATCCCTTCTCTATAAGATTCACCATGGTCTTGTTGCTATCCCTATAGAAGAATATTTGACACCCCTGTCCCGCCCGAATATCACGCCATGGCCATCCCTTATGTTATAGGTTATTCACAGCAACTTCAGACTATTATAAATTCTCATTCTTTCCTAGCTAGGACGGTACATGTATAAACCACTGGAACCACCTAACCCCTGCAGTTGCCCTACTCCCTACTCCCTACCCCAGAGCAGTTCAGTGCAGCCATAGCTTGCAACGCACATGTCTCACCCAAGTTTTCCAGGCTCTGTTTTTTAACATTTTTAAAAATTCTTTTATCCTCTTCTAAAAAAAACCTCTTTTTAACTTTCTTGCGATTTTTGACGCGCAGACATGTCTTCGTCCCCGCGAGAGGTTTGACATTAACGGAAGATAGATAGATATAATGTTTCTGGTGTTCAGATTTAAGAACATGCAGTGAAAAATTTGTCGTAATCAATAGAGTTCTCTGAGGCTATGTTTTGCGGCCCAAGTCTATTGGAAAATCAGTAGTACCGTATAACCTTAAGTAACTGATAAGGAAGAAAAACATTTAGTGTTATTTAACCTAAGTGGTTAGTGAACGTGAAACAGAAAATTGACAAGCATTACAGTACCCATTGTTAGTATTAATTTAATCGTAATTGAAAATCGAAGAGAAAATCTAGATCAAAGTATTTTCTTGCATTATTTTTAACTTTTGAGCAGTTGTTCGTCCTGGAATTTTTGAATTGCATAATTGTAATCAGTTTTCGCGATAGGAAATTATTCAAATTTTACCAATGTGTCGTCATCGCTGCCTCATAATTCCAATATAATTGTGTATAATAGGCCTGACGTTAGTAAAAGAGTTAAATATGTATGAAATGAATGTAAGAAAGTGTTCAAGCCACTTAATGAATAGAACAAGCTTGAAACCTAAATGCAAATGATATGCAATAATAAACTAATAAACACCTATAACTCATGCTGGTTTCCTTAACTCCAAAAACAATTAACATTGCTATTTCAACTGCAAATGAATTTATTTGTAAATACTGACCTGCAACCTCTGTTTAAACTTAACTAAAAACTTTCTTGTATTATTTGGAAATTCGATTGGTTGCTGAAGGCTTGTCGATAAGTGATGATTTTATTCTGCATTTCACTGCAGATCATTTTTGTCATCCTTAATTAAGTGTTTAAAATGCTTTATCATAGGAAGTATTTGTGTTTTCTGATTCAATTAAACTAAGATAAAAATTACAGGTCTACTTAGTCATTTTTAATACATTTTTCCTGGATGTACTGTAGTCGAAATATATTGACATGCCAAAGCTAGATTCTGATAAACTTTTGTTCTGGGTAAGAATCTCGCTTTTCACCAAAGAAAATGTTCTTATTATGTTGTACGTAGAGGGGAGATATTGTGTTTACATAAAATAGCACAATATCTCATTGCTTAGTACAAATAGTTGGACTAGGATGTTATATTAAGAAAAAAGTATGAGAAACCCTGCTTATACGAGAAAGGGATACTTGTATCTTTTGCTTCAAATTCAATTAGATTGTTTCAAATCTTGCTTTCTTTTATTTAGATTTGTTCCTCATTGGCACAATTTTGAAGAAGAAAAATGGATCCAGAATCTATATTCTACGCTGTGTTTGCATTTATGTGGCTGGTCTATTTATGGGAGTCATATTTATCATATAGACAGGTAAGAACTAAGATGATTTGATATCACAAGTTGCATGACTATTTGGGATAACAGCTAGTTTGAAATACTACAAAAATATATACAGGTATACATGTCTACGTCCCTGCAAGGGGTTTGGCATTAATGGAAGATAGATATGAAAACCCCCATTAAACTGCATAATGGAACAAACTAGAATGCCATATAAATTTATGTCTAAATCTGCGATTTGGTAATAAATGTTTTTTAAAATTTTCTTCAAATTAAATAATCTTGATGTCATCAAAGATGTACATTATTTTACCATTTCCCACTTAAAGCAGATTAACAAACTACTTTTTAAAAGGATAGTAATGTTTGGTGTAAATGTTCTAACTCTAGTTAAAGCCATTAATTTTTCAGTTTGAACAAATAACCATTATCATTGAACATTAATTCAGAAACAAACATACTTATTACTTAAAATACAATGTTCAAAGATACAAATTTTTTGGGACATTCTTTTTTTTTTAAGAATTGAAAAATGTGCCTGATAACTAAATGTATAAGGGGAGGTTATGCATATTTGAAAAGCATTTATAGCCTATAAATAACAAAAAATTTGCTTATAAATGTAATAATGTTGTTAACCTCTATTACACATTCTATTTATACAGTACAATGTCTATCAATATGATAAAATAGCCTGAGTTACTGAAGATGATAAAATAAATAGCCAATCCTGAGGGTGATAAATTTGTACATGTATATTTGAAGATTTGTCTATTTTTCAGAGGGAGCTATACAGAACTGTGACACATATACCAGAGAAGTTAAAGGGTGTAATGGATCAAGAGACATATGAGAAAGCCAGGCTGTATAATCTTGACAAGAGCAACTTTGGCTTCTGGGTAGGAATTTGGGGAGAAATTGAACATTCTGTAAGTTAAATAAATTAAGTTTCAGGTGATAGTCTAGTATTGTAGCCCCTAAAATGCTTTAAAGCACCTAAGAGTAAAATAAGGTTAATCTAAACAAAACAAAAAAAAAGCATTTCTCAGACTTGGGAACTCTTCATTGATAAACAAAGGTATTGCTAGATCTAACTTCATTTTCATCTTGACTATTCAAAGAATAGGGAGAGCTATTGTACTTTCTCTGATGTCAGTGTTGACGTTATTGTTACATTTCCGTTAAGTTTTTACCTGCAAGTTGGTATCTTCAAAACTACCGAAGGGAATGGGTTGAAACCTGTTTTTTGTGATTATCTAATAGGATGGGTGCAGGTCCCATAACTTTGAGTTACCTTGTTTACAGAGTTATGCCCCTTTTTGGACTATCAAGCACTGAGAATAGCCGTGTACGCTGTCAGTGTTATGGACAGTTATTCAAATTATTCAAACCTTAATTATTTTATAACTTTTTTTTCTAAATTTTGATTAGTTTTAAGTGAAATCAAATTTGCATGGTCAAAGTGAATTCAAATTTGTATGCTCAAAGATCTTATAATATGCTCATTTATTGATTGTATTTGTTACAGCTGATATTGTTATATGGTGGAATTCCATTTCTGTGGAATATATCTGGAAATGTATTGGCCAACTATGGCTATGACTCCAGCTATGAGGTAATTTATCATTAATTTATGTATCAAACTATCTCTGTTAATGGACATGTTTCTTAATGATTACTAATGTACATTTAAAATCTTATAAGCAGAATATTATATTTTAGCAGATACAAAACTTTTATTAAAAATGTATCTTTCATTAAAGAATATTGCCTTGAGCAGGGAAATTTGATACAAAGTGAAATGTTCTTGTATGAGGAAATTATCTGTTTATAGTTTAGATTTTTTCAAGTAATCAACCCTTAACTGCTGAATTTTGTCCTGCTTTGAAACTGGAACAGTCTATTCAAAGTAAAAGGGATTTTAGCATCAAAATACAAAAATTTATCTACAAACCAGTATAGAGCTTGGTCAGACTGCATGAATGTCTAGGGTGGTCTGATGTGCAAATTGCATTTTCAGTTTCAGCAGGGTTACAGTTGCAGAATTTCAAAGATATGACTTAAAAATAGATATTTACTTGTGTCTTATTTCAATATAAATTTTTCCAAATTTCAGATTCTGCAATCAGTGGTATTTCTGATGTTTTCCATGTGTTTTTCAACAGTCACCAGTATGCCATTTTCAGTGTACAGTACCTTTGTCATTGAACAAAGACATGGATTCAATAAACAGGTTCCACATAATATATATTACAATATAGCATTAATGCACCCTTTTTTGTGCATAGATCTGCAGAAGCAAGGGGAGGCAGAGCAAGATATGTTATAAGGCAGAGAGCCTCTGCATATATTAATGCACAAAAAAGATGCATAAGCTATTAAGCACTATTCTTGCATTACAGTATATGTCTGATTCAGTCATTTCTTGTCTCGTTACTAGTTTAATGTCAGTATAAAAAGGTATAGAAATGAATCTGTTTGAAGGTCATTCATGCTGTATGTTAAGTTGGCATTCAATTGTCAAAGTATGTGTATGTATTATTAAAATATATAAAGAAAATTATAGAAAGGATTGTTTAAAAATTAATAGCACAAGCACATCTTCACTTTAACTGACATTTATTTATGCTTTACAGTTACTTGTACACCTGCTTTAAGCTCACCTGAATCATAGTTTCGAAGCAGGCTATTAGAATGTAGGCAGGTTGCTTGATAGTCCAGTTATACCTTTTTCTTCATCACTTTTAGTATAGTTAAGTATATTTGGTGACTATATTTTGTATTTTAGACACCAGGATTCTTTGTGAAAGATCAGATCAAGAAGTTCTTTGTAACCATGGCGATTGCTTTACCAATCACAGCGTTGTTGATCTACATTATACAGATTGGTGGGGACTACTTCTTTATCTATGTGTGGCTATTCCTACTAGTAGTCTCCCTTGTAAGTAGATTTTAAATTTTACATCTGCAAAAATAAAAGGGAAATGCCACAAGTTAGTGTGTTATTCTGACAGTGGTTACGCTTTGCTAGCTTAAAATTTGTTTTTGGATTTTGTCAAAGAATACTTTCAAAATGCCTGTATGAAAGAAATATGGTGTATTTGTAAATTTCCTTAAAAAGTGAATGGTGCATGTGTGAAATCATTGCTAAACAGTTAAATGTCTGCTTGAAATAGCAGCAAAATATTTTGTTCTGCAACATTTTATTCTGTTAATATACAATATGCTAGAGTGTTGGATAACAAAGATATTCTATGTTACAACTTTTTGGAGAGTATGCCATAAGATTATAGAAACAATATAGGATAACTGTTTAAAAAAAATTATAAAAATTTTCATTAGATGTGGATTTATACCCTTTTGCTTGTGCTCTTAGTGTAAATATGGGCTGTATTATATTTTACTCTTATTTAATGAGTTGCATGGCATAAAAGAACAAAAATATGATTTTAAATGGTGAAAAACCTTCAGGAATAAAATCAGGTTTGAAAAGTTGACAATGAAAATTGTTACCATCAGGGTGTAAGAATGAAAAAAAAAATTGGGTTAAGCAGGCTCTGTAGAAAAACAAGTCAAGGACTGTATACCATATTTTATTTTACAGCTGATGATTACAATCTATGCTGATTACATCGCTCCATTGTTTGATAAATTTACACCATTACCTGAAGGAGAACTGAGAACTAAGATTGAGAATCTAGCAAAGAGTATTGATTTCCCTCTAACTAAACTCTATGTGGTGGAAGGTATGTATACCAACCAGATGTTTATATGATAACAAACCAAAGTTTTATATTTTTCAAAGATCTCTCATATTATATGTCTCAGAATTATCTCTAAATTATATACATGTAATGTATTTGGGAGCTTTATTGGTCAAGGTTACTGTTATTGAAAATTGATTTTGGAGTCATTTGCAACTCACCTCTTTCATTTGAGAAAAAAGAATTTTCAGTGAAATAAATATTACTGTATAGGCCAAATTGCCTAAAATTGTCTCAAGACTTAACTCCCAGTGGTGGAGCATTTAATAGAGACTTTTAGTGTACATACACTTACCAAAGGTTTAAAAATTTGAAAGTCATAGTCCTCACTGTTTCCTAGGTTTTGGGACTCGACTTTCACTTGACTGCTGCATAAATATGAATATTTATTCAAATTTACTAAATTAAATATAGAATTTACAATGGTTATTTTTGTTCTGACAGGTTCTAAGAGGTCTTCCCACAGCAATGCCTACTTTTATGGGTTTTTCAAGAACAAAAGAATTGTTTTGTTTGATACATTATTAGAGGATTATTCCCCATTGAATGAGGGCAAAAAGGTAAATCCTAAAGATTCATATCATCAGTCACATCTGTATGGAAAGTACTCGTGCAAGTGGTGAAAGAAATCTGTATTCTTTCTTTTATACTCATTTCAATCATATTTGCTCATGCCGACAAGACAGGATATATCCATTTCAATCATATTTGCTCACAAGATTCCAGGGGGGACGAAATTAATTGTACATATTGCCCAGGTTGTCCCACAGCCTGTATGGACAAGAACGAACTGTATAAAATATCATACAGGCAAAAAAAAAAATGTTTAAGATAAAATGGATTTTGCCCACTCTGAAGACTGGTTAAAGCCATTTCAGTTGTGTTTGCCTGTAACATGGGATGTACCCATTTCAGTCTCATTTTTGTACAACTATACAAGATAGGATAGGATGTACCTGTTTCAATCATGTTTGCCTACAAGATAGGACATAGTGGCTTCAGTCATGTTTGCCTACAAGATAGGACATAGATGCTTCAGTCATGTTTGCCTATAAGATAGGACATACTTGCTTCAGCCATGTTTGCCAACAAGATAGCGCGTAGCCGCTTCAGTCATGTTTGCCTACGAAATAGGACATAGCTGCTTTAGTCATGTTTGCCTACACATAGGACAAAGCGACTTCAGTCATGTTTGCCTTAAAGATATGACATTCCTGTTTCATTTATATTTCCAAACAAAATAGGATATACCTGTTTCATTCATGTTAGCCTATATTATGTGTTATAGTATCCATTTCAGTCAAATTGGGATATGTTAGCCTGTGAGATGTGTATATCTCTATCTGGTGGATATGTAACATTTTATCTGATTTATTGATTTCTAGTTTGGTCATTTTCTCTAATTTTTATTCAAAGTAAAATGTAGTAAAGAAAAAGACCAAGCATTTTAGTGTTTTACCTAACAGTATCAAAAATTTAATTCTTTATAGGAAGGGGAGTCTGAAGATAAAAGTGATGAAAAGACAGAAGAAGAACCCAAAGTGGATGAAACCAACACAGAGAAACCCAAAGAGCATAAGAAACAAGGTTGTAACAATGAAGAGATTCTAGCTGTTCTATCTCATGAACTAGGCCACTGGAAATTAGGACATATAATCAAAAATCTAGTCATATCTCAGGTTTGTAAATGTGACAACTGTAAATTTGTATATTCAGTAATTACTTAAGGCAATGTAAAAAAAATACAGCCGCTATAAGCTTGGTGAATGTGACAAATTTACGTTACTTTGATTTATACAGAACTGATCTTAGTTTAATTGTGTAGGAATTTATAGCTTAGAGACACAGTCTCAAATCTTTTCCTAGGACAAACCAGTATTGATAAATGAGCAATTAGTGTTAGGTTTTTTGCTTAAGGAAACAACAACTCGCCCCCTGACATTTGAACCCACACGGAGGGTGATCCTTGGATTATGAGTCCCATCCTGTGAAACACTTGCATTTCAAAATAGTTCTTGTATTTCACTAAATGTGGGGGGTGGGGGGGGTGAGGAATTATTGAAATAAAATGCATGTATTGTGAAATAAGCTCCTACAGGCATCAATAGGGTTAAAATTTAATTGAATCAATAAACTACTGCATTCTCTATTGTTCATACTAATAAATTGTTTCATTTTTTTTCCCCTTAATTATTTAGGTGAACTCATTCATGTGTTTTGCTGCCTTCGCTTTCCTCATAGATCAACAAGTATTATATACAGCATTTGGATTCAATACTCGGCCAACTCTTATAGGACTCGTTATCATTTTCCAGTATGTGTTTTCACCCTACAATGAGGTAAGACATCTGCATGTTTACTTAGACCAATATAGACAAATAAAACTTTGATTTTTAAAGCTACATGCCTCCAGATGAACCAAAACATTTCAAGAAATTTAACCTTGAGGAAAATGTACCAAGATTTTAAGAAAAGTAAAAATACTCACAATTCAAGAAAGAGTTTCCATGTTATGTGATTAATCATGACTGATTTTGTAGTGTTCATCACCTATTTCTACTGTGTGACTAATGCAGTAAGGGCTATTTGTACATATTCTGGCAATTTCCGTAGATTTTAAGTGACATTTGAAAAGTATATACAAAAATGTATTATTTTCTTTGTTCACTTGACAATATTTTACATTTTAATATATTTTTAAAAAATTTTGTGAAAATTATTATATATATCTTGAGGCATGCTGCTTTAACCTGAACATAAATGTACTGTAGGAATTTTTCTTATGAGGAAAACATTAGCCTCCTGTAATACTATGTTAGGTACAGAGCTTATAGACATGTCAGGGGATCTTTATGGCTTTGAATCTCTTGCCCCATCTCTTTTATGCTGTTGGTTCATAGAATTTCTTCAGGAACATTGTATTCTTTTATGTGGGGGAAGATTTACACTTTAAATTACAGCTAGCTTATGGACAGTTGATGGTTCTACTCATATTTCACTCCTGCCTGAAATAAATCATTCAGGGGCATCTGTGGTCTTACTTTTTGCACCAGTGATGCTGAAAAGTGATTTATTGCTGTCAATGGAGTTTTAGCTGGAATATTCGAAAAATAGAGCTACCGGTATTGTACTCACTCAGGAGTCAGAGTCACACTTTAGTTAACATTTCCTACCAACAGCCCTCATTTCAAATTTATTATCCCCCGCCGAAAAATTTCGGCGGAGGATATAGAAATAGTCTCCGTCCGTCCGTCCGACCTTCTGTCCGTCCGACATTTTTGTCCGGAGCATATCTCTAAAAGTATTTGAGGTATCAACTTGAAACTTCATAGGTGGATAGACCTCATTTAGGAGGAGTGCAGTGCACAAGAATGATAACTCTACCTTGCATGATTTTTGAGTTATTGCCCTTTGTTATTTTTCAAAATTGATTTTTGTCCAGAGCATAACTCCAAAAGCTTATGAGATATTAACATGAAACTTCATAGGTGCATAGATCTCACTCAGGAGGTGTGCAGTGCACAAGAATGATAACTCTACCTTTCATAATTTTTGAGTTATTACCCTTTGTTATTTTTCATACCTAATTTTTCACCTGAGTGGAGCATAACTCAAAAAGTGTTTGAGATATCAACATGAAATGTCATAGGTGGATAGATCTTATTGAGGAGGAATGTTGTGTGCAAGAATGATAACTCTTCCCTATACAATTTTTGAGTTATTGCCCTTTGTTTTTTTTTATGTTATTTTGTCCAGAGCTAATATCTCAAAAAGTATTTGAGGTATCAACTTGAAACTTCAAAGGTGGATGGATCTCATTGAGGAGGAGTGCAGTGCTTAAGAATGATAACTCTACCCTGCATTATTTTTGAGTTATTGCCCTTTGTTATTTTTCAAAATTAATTTTTGTCCAGAGCATAACTCAATAAGCCTTTGAGATATCAAAATGAAACTTCATAGGTGCATAGATCTCACTCAGGAGGTGTGCACTGCACAAGAATGATAACTCTACCTTTTATAATTTTTGAGTTATTGCCCATTGGTCTTTTTCATACTTAATTTTTCAATTCAATTTTTTTCTCAAAAAGTATTTGAGGTATCAACTTGAAACTTCATAGGTGGATAGATTTTACTGAGGAGGGATGCAGCACACAAGAATGATAACCTACCCTGCATTATTTTTCAGTAATTGCCCTTTGTTATTTTCAGCCATCAGTATTCACATAGGTTTCAAATCTGTAATCATTATAGCCATCAGTTTTCATTACCAAAAGACCTCTCAAAATGGAATTATTCCGCTCTACTACATATACATTCTTCCAATGAGCAAACACATTCGGCGGGGGATGGCCATGTTGACATGGCTCTTGTTCCTAAATAAATTTGTCAGATTGTATGAAAATAATTTAAATGTTATGAAATGTTTTTATTAGTCCCCTACCGGTTTAACCGGAGGGGACTTTAGGTTTACACTCCGTCCGTCTGTCTGTCTGTCAGTCCGTCCGTCCACAAAACTGGATCCCGCAATAACGCAAAAAGTGCTGAAAATATTTTTATGAAACTTGATATAGGGGTAGATGGCAGTATGGAGATTATGCACGTCTTTTTTTTTTCTTCCTATGTTGAAAATTCTGGTTGCTATGGCAACAAATAGTCTGAAAATATGGCAAATATAAAACATAAACTGGATCCAGTGATAACTTAAAAAGTGCTGAAAATATTTTTATGAAACTTAAAATATTGGTAGATGGCAGTCTGGAGATTATGCACATCTTTTTCTTTTCTTCCTATGTTGAAAATTCTGGTTGCTATGGCAACAAATAGCCTGAATTTCAAGATTTCTGATTTAAATTTTTCAGCTTTTTCACTATAAGTTCTTTATTTCTTAAGGTGTTTACTTCAAACTTTAAATATAAGTTTCTGGTCATCAACTACATCATATGTGATAAGGTTTACAACTCTAGCACAAAAATTATCAGTACCTCCCTTGAACTTAGAATTTTTATGAAAAAAAAAGTTGTCTTTTTTAAATAACTTCTTTATTTCCTAATGTATCTACTTCAAACTTCATATATATGTTTCTTATTATCACTTAACATTTTTGAGAAGGTTAAATACTCTAGCAAGACTATTTCCAGAATTATGTCCCCCTTGAACTTAGATTTTTTTCGAGAAATTGGTATTTTTCACTCCATCTTCTTCATACCTTATAGGATTTACTTTAAAATCCCACATTGTAATAATATGACAAGGTTGTATAAACATAATTTCCTTACTAGGCAGGGAAACTTAACACATTACTATATCAAACTTAGAACTCAAAAGATATAAGTTCATTCATGTCATTCATTCACTGGTAAAATTGAATGGCCAATAACCCATCAGAATGTTGCTGGGGTTCTAACCGGTAGGGGACTTATGGATTGCTTGCAATACTATGATAATTGCTTGTTTTTTATATAAATTAAGAAAATCATTAACTTTTTATATATTTTGATGATTTTTTACTTTCTGTAGTTTAAATTTCCTAAAATTTTGATCGATTTATTTCAGATACTGTCCTTCTGTGTGACTGCTC
This sequence comes from Ruditapes philippinarum, assembly GCF_026571515.1. NCBI lineage: Eukaryota > Metazoa > Mollusca > Bivalvia > Venerida > Veneridae > Ruditapes > Ruditapes philippinarum. The sequence continues at coordinate 192,354 of NW_026861827.1, read as the reverse complement.
TGTCGAGGATGTTCGAGTTTCAGGCCGACAACTTTGCCAAGAAGCTGCGATACACGGAACCACTGAAAACTGCCCTCATTAAACTAAATAAAGACAATCTAGGTTTCCCCGTCAATGACTGGCTGTATTCAACATGGCATTTCTCTCATCCTCCGTTGCTGGAAAGAATTAAGGCTCTAGAAAAATCTGATTAATATCATATAGACTTTTTAGCTTATCAGATTTAAATAAGCTGTGCTTTACACTTCTACAGCTGATGTTGTATAATTAATTTTTTTCTTTTTCTGCTTTGAATTATTATTTATCTGTTGTTAATTTATGAGGTTTTTGTCGTTAAAGTGAATTGGTCTATAATGGAAGGTCTGTAAAACTCAATAAACAATTCATTTGAACATATTCTAGTATTGTACATAACAACAAAACATGAAAGAATTATATATGGATGTTGTTGGCAAGTGTGAGATACACGATCTGATTTTAAATATTTTTAGGCTATAAAATTTTGTAGAACAAAATATTTTTTACCATATGAATGTCCATACCAAATCATTTAGAACTTTATCAACATTTTTTTTTCAAGCAATGTTTTTTAAGAATATCCAAACGATACATTTCTGTTGTTTTTTGTCAGTATTTGAAATACTGAAAATATGTCTGTTGTAGACCAATTCACTTTAATAATTAAGTGGTGCATCAATTATGGCATATGTTAGAAAATTTTAAGAATTTAAAGTACAAAACTTGGATTTCTGATGTAATGTTGAAAGGACTAAATCAAGAAGAGCTATATAATTATCACTACTATATGTGTACATATCTGAACACTTTGCTGAAAATCTTTATGGATTTCATTGTATATAAATTGCTAATGTTATTCAGATAAAACCTTTGTAAGTAGCAGTGTACAAAAAAATAGCAGTGTTCAAAAATGTATCAATGACGGAATGTGTAAGTAAATGTATCAAAAAATCACTGTGAAATTTGCTGAACAGATATTAACCTTTAAAGCTGCACACCTCCAGATAAGCAAAAATATTTCGATAAAATCAAACCTGAGAAAAATGTACAAAGATTTTAGGAAAGGTATAAAGATTCAAAATTCTTGTACAAATTTACATGAGTGATTAAGCCCAATTTTTCAGTTTTTTAAAATAACTTCTAGTGCTATTTAATGCTGAAGGGGTATTTTTTGCATATTTTGCCTCTTAAGTAATATATATAGGTTGTGCTTTTTAAATGTGAAAAATTGCATTTTTTGGTTTACTACAATAAAAATAGTATTAAAAAACTTTTCAAATTTTCAAAAAATTGGGCATTTATCTGGGGGCATGTTGTTTTTAAATAACTGGAAAAAAAGAAACAGTGTTAAACAGGCATATCGATGCAAATTGGGCTAGGTTAGATTATTTTTATATTTAAATCTCTTAAAAATGAAAAGAATTCCCTCAAATTCAAAGACAGCAATACTTCCAGGGAAATGGTTAAAGGGCATGACTTCAAACCCCTTGCCCCACTGCTGGGGTTTGAATCCCAACAGGGACTTTGGTTGGTTTCATGTGAGGAAGCTATCCAGCTAGCTTGTGGACTGTTGGTGGTTCTACTCGTGTGCCAGTTTCGTGCCTGAAATTTACATGGAAGGGCATTCGAGGTATTCCCCCGGGCCAAAAAAACCCGGGGAAAGTCCCCATAGTTTATTTAAGGGTTTTAAACCCCAAAACCCAAAAAAATTTTTAAGAAGGCGGCAAATTAAAACATAAATTCTTTTATGGTAAAGGTTAAAAGGTACTTCTCAGAAACCTCAAAAACTTGTTATACCCCAAAAACGAAGTTTGGGGGGTATATAGGAGTCACCCGGTGGTCGGTCGGTCCAGACGTCCGTTGCATTTTCCTTGTCTGGAGCATAACTTGAAGAACTAATGGTTGGAATTCAATATAACTACATACAATGGTTCAAGCACATTGAGAGGAAGTGCAGTGCACAAAGAACCATAACTATATCTTGACTAATTACAGAGTTATTGCCCTTTGTTACTTTTCCTTGTCCGGGGCATAACTTGAAAACTACTGTTGGAATTGAAAAACAACTTCATACAATTGTCAAACACAATAAGGGGAAGTGCAGTGCACAAGAACTATAAACTCTATCTAAAGTAATTACAGAGTTATTGCCCTTTGTTGCTTTTCCATTGATTTTTTTTTTTGTCCGGACCATAACTTGAAGACTAATGGTTGGAATGCAATATAACTACATACAATGGTCAAGCACATTGAGAGGAAGTGCAGTGCATAAGAACCGTAACTCTATCTTGACTCATTACAGAGTTATTGCCCTTTGTTACTTTTCCTTGTCCAGGGCATAACTTGAAAACAACTATTGCCCTTTGTTACCTTTCCTTGTCTGGGGCATAACTTGAAAACAACTGGTTGTCATACAAAACAACTTCATAAAATTGTCAAACACAATAAGGGGAAGTGCAGTGCACAAGAACCATAACTCTATCTAAAGTAATTACAGAGTTATTGCCCTTTGTTACTTTTCCATTGATTTTTTTATCTGGACGATAACTTGAAGACTAATGGTTGGAATTTAATATAACTACATACAATGGTCAAGCACATTGAGAGGAAGTGCAGTGCATAAGAACTATAACTCTATCTTGACTAATTACAGAGTTACTGACCTTTGTTACTTTTCCTTGTCCGGGGCATAACTTGAAAACAACTGGTTGGCATTCAAAACAACTTCATACAATTGTCAAACACAATAAGGGGAAGTGCAATGCACAAGAACCATAACTCTATCTAAAGTAATTACAGAGTTATTGCCCTTTGTTACTTTTCCATTGCTTTTTTTGTCCGGACCATAACTTGAAGACTAATGGTTGGAATTCAATATAACTTCATACAATGGTCAAGCACATTGAGAGGAAGTGCAGTGCACAAGAACCATAACTCCATATTGACTGATTACAGAGTTATTGCCCTTTGTTACTTTTCCTTGTCCAGAGCATAACTTGAAAACTACTTTTTGGAATTCAATACAACTTCATACAGTTGTCAAGGACATTAAAAGGAAGTGCAGTGCACAAAAGCCATAACTCCATTTTGACATAATACAAAGTTACTGCCCTTTGATACTTTTCCTTGTCAGGAGCATAACTTAAAACGTACTGGTTGGAATTCAAAACAACTTCATACAATGGTCAAGCACAATAAGAGGAAGTGCAGTGCATAAGAACTATAACTATATCTTCAGTATTTATAGAGTTAATGCCCTTTGTTCCTTTTCTTTGTCTTTCTGGACTTATTACAGAGTAATTCAATTAAACTTCATCAATGGCCGACCACATTGAAAGAAAATGCAACATACAAGAACCACAACTATCTTTAATTGCCCACAACCATAACTCTATATTTCAATTCTTTTACAAGGTATTCTGTTACTAGTAACATCCTCATTTCCGAAGCAGTCTTGTGGGGGTATTAATCACATTTAGTGATAGTTCTAGTTTCCTAATAAAGTGATAAATTACACGATACTTCGATATATTGCATGAAAATTGACCTTTCTTAGTCGACTTATACTGCCTGTTCAGTTTGATATAAAGGTTGTACTTTTCTAGAATTTTTTTCATTGCTGCCATAGGGCTTATTTTTGGCTCTACAGTTTGATTTTTTGAATAGATTTAGCTTTAGTATAGCTTTTCAATTATGTAGTTATAACCTGGGGTTACAGTTACGAACTTTTTAATTCATTTACTACTGAAGACTCGTCACTAGTAACATGTTTTTTAAAAAATTTTAATTAGGTTTCTGTCAAATTCCCCTAGGGCGGTTTTTTTTTAACGAATTTTTTACCCCCAACAAGTTTTATAAAGCCCCCTCTTTTTTGAGGGGTTTGGGGTCGATGACTTCTAAACCAAATTACCTTTTCTGGCGTGGGTTTTAAACCCCGGGGAGCTTTGGGAGTTTAGGCGGAGGAAGGGGCGTTAGTTTTCTGGTTTTTAACTCTCCAGAATGATTTGGGTTTGGAAACTAAACCCCCCATAAGAAAGAAATTTTCTGTTGGGAAAAAAGGGGTTTAAAAAGAAACAAACAAAAAAAGTTTTTTTGATAATCCCTGAACCCAAAAATTAAAAGGGGCTGCTCTATTTTAAAATCATGTTCAATTCTTCGTGTTTATTGTCTCCATTTAAAAGAGGGAGATGCCCAATTTTGAGGGTGGGCATTTAATTTTGAAACAATTTCTGTTCCCTTAAACTACTCCTTTATTCACTATATAATCTATACACAAGTAAATTATTTTTCTAAAGAGCTTTCATATGACAATTGCTTTTTATTTTTTACCAATTTTGTTGAATGATAAATGGATGATTTTTTTTTCATTTCACTGTCTTATGATGAGTATCGTAACAAATAAAACCTGGTAAAAGTATTGTTTTGTTATCATTTAACAATGTAACAATAGTTTTGCTTTAAAATTCTGGGTTTAACTGCTAGCTTGCAATTATAAGGTAATTTTTTGGTTTTGGGCATATTTTTTCCCCCAGAATTTTGGGAACATGACCCATACCCGAGGAATAAGGAATTTGAGCATTGTTTTGTTAAAAATTGGGAAAAAATGTGCAACTGAAATTTTGCAGTGATCAGGAAAAAATGCAAACAATCACTGTCTAGGGTGGCATTTCAATTTAATGAATGTAAAAAAATCATTTTAAAATTTTTTATTCAACATTTTAAATGGGAATTTCTTCCTGTGGATTGACTATTTTCAATTTGGAATATGACCAACAGTATAACAGACCACAGACAACAATATTGGATCATTAATTTTGTTACGATAAGTATGTTTTAATTTTTTCAGAGATTTTCTGGTCACACACTGGGCAAACTTGAACTTTTTCAGCACATTCTTCACACATCCTATGATGTGTACAGGGTAAAAATAAAATGTTTGTATCATTCTCTCGACATACCATACATTTCATTATATCTCGAAGTCGGCGATTTTCTTCCTCGGGATCTATGAATGAAAAAAATATCATTTCTATACCACATAACAATACATCTTTTCTATAATATTTAAAGAAACACACAGGGTTCTAGTCAATGCTAACCAAAAATAAATCTTACCTACCGGTATATACCTATATGATAGAATAAATAATAAACAACATTACTGTGGTCATATGACTTGAGAAAATTACAATGGGTAACACAAGAGTGATCTGTGATCACATGTGTTGCCCGATGATAGCCATGATAAATAAGAAATATTGATTAAATAAAATGCATATTTTCATTTTCAATGTAAAAATTTATTTTCACTGCAATGAAATATATTTTCCGTATTTTCACTGGAATCTTGCCAATTTTTTTCTGAACTCTGCCAGTAAACAAAATTTAAGGGATTTGTAGTATGAAAATTATCAAATTTCACTGGCTATCACCACTCACGAAATATTTATTTTGTATACCACTTGATGAAAATAAATCGTGTATTTATAGAAAAAAACTTGAATATCCTCTATTTATTAAAGAATAATGTTGGAAGAGGGTGATCCCTGTATATCACCACTACTCAGTAGCAGGTGACACAAAAATCAATGCAAGCCTATATTATTCAATAATTATTTAAAGCACCAGATACTTCCAATCACAGTACCTTGCTTAAACTTGTATGTATTTCTATACATTTCAACTTTTACCTTTCTTGTTATACCCAGAAGTCCACTGTGAAAATATTAAAATATTTGCGAAAGACCAGAATAGTCAATATTAGATATTAAAATACACATGTACAAAAAGACATAAACAACAATACATGTACATATAGCAAAAAGTAACCCCCTGGAATGCCAGACATAGATATAGCTAGCTGTATTACCATATACTAAGCCAGACAAAATGAGCAGAATGAGTGTAGTAAACCAGAATCCATGTTTTAAAGCAAGCAAGATAATTGTAAAACATAAAAACTTAACATTATTACATACTTTATACTAAACACTATGAATCTGAAATTTGGGGCTGTCATGTTTATAGGTTTTAACAGGTACAGCCGGTTTTTAGCTAAAAAACGTTTAGACAAGAATTTGTAAGAGTTACAAATGTCCCCAGCCTCAGGAAAGTTTTATATGAAGCATAAAATTGTGCTATTTCAAAAGATTGAGGTATGGATCTCAGGACTTTCAGTCCAAAATTATGATCAATGCTAGATCTGCAAATGCAACAATTTTAATACAGAGATAACATGAAACACGGAATTTAAAAATCTATCATGTTAAGCTTTGACCTCTAAGTGTGACCTTGACCTTGGAGGTAAGGGTGCAGGTGTTGTACATGACATCGTCTTATTATTGTAACTGTGCCAAGTATTTTCAAAATCCCTTGAACTATGAAGAAGTTATAGATTAGACACAAAATATACCCTATAACAGACTATGATAATTTTTTACCTCTAAGTCTGACCTTGGAGGTAGGGACCCATGTTATGCGTCTGTCATGTGGTCTTACAATTGTGATAATTTGTGGGAAGTATTTTTAAAATCCCTTGATCTATGAAAAAGTTATGGACTGGACACAAAATATACCCTATCACAGACTATGTAAATCTTTGACCTCTAAGTGTGATCTTGACCTTGGAGGTAGGGACACAGGTGTTACACATGACATATCATCTTATCATTATGACTATTTGTGCCAAGTATTTTCAAAATCCCTCGATCTATGAAGAAGTTATGGACGGGACACAAAATATACCATATAACAGACTCTGTTAACCTTTGACCTCTAAGCTTGACCTTTGAGGTAGGGGTGCAGTGGTTGTACTTGACATATTGTCTTATTATTGTGACTATTTGTGCCAAGTTATTTCAGAATCCCTTGAACTATTAAGAAGTTATAGATCAGACAAAAAATATACCCTATAACAGACTATTAATTTTTGACCTCTAAGTGTGACCTTGACCTTGGAGGTAGGGTTGCAGGTGAAACAAGAAAGTGTGATGGACGGACGGAAAGACGGAAATTCTAATGGGAGAGTATTAATGTGGCTACTCTATTGTTCTTTTTAGCCTAACAAAAGAAAATAGCCACATAAAAGCATTACTGAATGAATGACATCAAAGAGAAAGAACAGTTACCTATTGTCCTTCAAGCCACATTATTACTGTCCCATAAGAGCGGGTGGACAGACCGACAACCGGAGCCTATTTCTATATCCCAATTTTTTCTTCGTAAAGGTGGGGGACAAAAAAGAACTGGTAACCGAATTAATATTTGACAAAGAGGCTAAAAAGTTTCAAATTGATTCTTTATATTAACTCTGTTTTTTACAACAAGATATGACGATTGGTTTGTATTTTAGTTGTACTCAATGATATAATTCGAGAACTGTACAACCCTAACAGAAAATAGTTAGTCCATTTTCAGATATGTATTGTAATCATTTTGAGTACAACAAAATACAAACAAAATGCCATATCTTGTAATGAAGAAATAGTCAATGTTGACAAGTACCAGTATTTTATTAGTATAGTCGGTTAAACATAAAACACAGTTATAAGGTTGCCTTTTAAACAGTTAGCATTTTTCTAACTGTGACATCCCAAAATTTTTATTATATTTTATAGAGAAAACAGATGTTTTATATTTTCATTAATTTTTATTATCACATTAAAAAATGGGATTTAACTCAATACAGGATTGGAGCAGTACCTCTAGACGCTTGCAGAAATCATGATCACAAAATAGACAAATATCGTTTTTTTCGCTGATTTTTACATTTTTCATTCGTTATCATACTTAAATCGGTGTGAAAAGATGAATTAGACCTATTAAAGTTCATTCCGTTGCGTGAAAAAGCAAGATTTTGGCATTTTACGATTCAAGCGCCTTGCCCGGTATATACCGGAACACGGTATTTAGTGTCCTGCTCTAATCCTGTTTTTAGTCTCACTCTAAAAAATGTGTCTGCTGTCTTACACTCCATGCTAACTGATGAGAATAGCAGTGATTCTAACTTTACAATTATCAAATCCACCTCTAATTAAGGTCAGATGATTAATTTCTTGTTTAATACTATTGCACTGAAAGTTAAGACATACCCATGCTAATTCATCACTAAAATCAAAACCATAGCAATGACCTGAGAGTTTGGAGACAAAAGAAAAGTAAACACATGGCTAATCTCCCCATGATAATGTACTGCCAACTGCCACAGGGAGTGGTAGCAAATGCGGCAACAGATTGGTGCAATATTCTTATATGTGAAAAAAAATTTAAAGACTCCCAAAATCCACTAATCTATGAAAGCAGTATGCCTCCAGATTTGTGCTCATATTTGTTTTTAAAAGTAAAATATTGTGAATTGAACAATGAAAAGTAATAAACACATAACAAATGGCACTGATAATCCATGTAAATTACCAGAGAGAGTTTAAATATGCCAAAAGATCCCATACTGTGTTAGTCATACAGTAGAAATAGTCACACAGTAGATATATGTTGAAAAAATAAAGCAAAATCAGTCGTTAATTGCACATTACATGTAAATTATTACTTGAAACTTAAATCTTTTTACTTCTTTAAAATCTTAGTACATCTTTCTCAAGTTTGATTTTCTTGAAATATTTTGACTCATCTGAAGGCATGCAGCTTTAAAGAATAGTTTCAGTATCAAAAGAATGTAATAATTATAAGACTGATTATTTTCTATGGTGCAGTTGTTATATTTACCCAAGTTTTCAGGAAGCAAAACAGCAGCTGTGGCTCCTGAAAAAAAATTAATGTAAAAGTATGCGAAAGCTAAAAAGGTATCAATGAACTTCAGTGACAGAAGAAGCCTAAGTTATGCCACAGCAAAAAAGTTATCAATGAACCAAAGTAACAAAAGAAGGCTGAAATGTCTACAATAAAAGTTGAATGAGCAGATATAAAAGATCAGTGACCTTGACCAAAGTGACCAATTCATCCAATCAAAGTAAAAGGACTATCAAAAGGTATCTACCTACCAAATATGAAAGATATCAGTCAATAATTTTTTAAGTTAACTTTTTTAAGTATTTAATTTATGTTGATAATTCAGAATTTAACTTAAAGTCAGGTAGAATAATTGTTCCTAGACAATGTACTTTCTCTCTATGGCCTCTTACACTATGTTAAGTTACTATTTTAATCAGTCCTTCAGTTCTTTTCAACATCATCCTCCAGATACAAGTGTAACAGAAAGACAGAAGAATGACCAAAGCCGTTCCTACATGTATATGCTCCCTCTCTTCTTGGAGCATAAAAAATCAGTGTTTATTAACTCAACTTGTATTTTATTTTCATATTTCATATTTTTACAACGGTAAACAAAAAAACTATTTAAATGCATCATTGTTATTTCAAGAATATTACTCCCCCAGCCCTTCCATCCCTTATTAATGTCTAAAAATGAGACATTTTCAATAGAAAAACTAACCAAGATAGGTGTCCATGGGTGAATCTGGGGGCAAGGCCTCGCCTCTTGCTTCACGATCTCTAAGAATCCGCACAAGATCTGTGGAACCATAGTCATTCTCTTTACCAGGAGCAGCTGAAAAAAAACCCTTTACATATAAGTATGTTACATATAACAAATCTCCTGTAAAGTAACTGTCCGTAACATTTGCAAAATTTCAAGTGAAAACCTTCAATAGTTTTGAATACTGATCTTGCATGCAAAAAATTAAACAATAATTTTTTTCCAGTTCACAAAGGGCTATAATTCAGTCAATAGCCATTTTAGAGTTCAGGACCTTGGATAGTGAACTCTTATTTTGATCATAAAGACATGTGTAAAGTTTCAAACACACATCTCTTCAGTGATTGATGGATGAGATATGAAGTTGCAAACAAAACTGTCACCAAGTTACACTAATACTGATGCCCTCGTGTGGTGGATAGCCATAATATTTTTTAAATAGGCAAGTTAATAGGATGGAAATTCTCTTTTTTGTTATATATAACATTTGCATTATAACATTATGCTATCTGATATGTTAAAACAACACCTATTGTTCACACAATGCATAAAAAACACATTTTTTGTCAATGCTGTTTGTTATTTTTTATAGACAACTATAAATAAAATCTATTTTTATCCTGCAGGGGAAATGAGACAACATTCACTGTTTTTGTTGTCTTTAATGCTTATAAAAATTCTAGTTGTAATTGGATGGAGAAGTATCTTACCTTGACGTTTATATTCATCGATAGCGATCAAAACTGCACGTCGAGAAAAACCAATTCCAATCACAGAGTGAGCAGCGTATGTGTTCAGAGGACCTGAAATAAAATGAATAACACTTCAAACTCTTATATGATTTCCTTTTTTACCCCCTTCTCATTGTTTTTTATTCATTTATATATTTTTTGTCAGAGTTTAAGCCTAATCAAATAGTTGGTTTAGGTAATGATTTTGTTTTAACTCCCTTAGAAAGTACAAGATAGAGTAAAATTTCACTTTTCACAAATTTGTATATGGATGTGAGCACCAACAATTGCGAACAGAGGACCATTCTCCATACTTAAAAACTTATGAAAGTGTAATTTAATAAACACTTCAACCCAGTCAATGAAGTTTGAAATAAACTTTTTTTTAAGTAATGATAAAGGCTTACATTTTAAATTCAATCGATGGTGTTTTTAAGCTGAATGCGACCAGATGAGCCAGAATATTTCATGAAAATAAAACTTGAGAAAATGCACTCAAATTTCAAGATAAGATTTAAGATTCAAGTAATAATTTACATGATGTGTCGATTAATGACTGATTTATTACCATGTTTCTACTGTGTCACTATTGCAGCAAGTGCTATTTTTTGTTATTTTGACATCTTTTTGGTAATTTACCTGAATTGTTAGTGTTGCTTGCAATGTGTACATAATCTTCTTTGTTCACTTTACTGTATTTTACTCCTAAATACATTTTTAAGATTCTGTGAAAAATACCATGACTCTGTCAACATGCTGCTTTAAAGATATACCAATGTCCATACAACTTACTATTGTCTTCTAAGTTCAAGTCTTCCATCCCTTGTTGCACAGGTCCAGTTCTTCCAGCCCCTTGTGCTACTGCAGGAATTATAACAGATGGGTCCTATATCAACAAGATGAAAATACTATTCAATATAGCTACACTTTCTAACCCTTAACCTGCTTAATCATTTGAGCCGCGTCACGACAAAACCAACACAGTGCGTATGCGACCAGCATGGATCCAGACCAGCCTGCGCATCCGCATAGTCTGATCAGGATCCATGCTGTTTGCCATCAGTTTCTCTACTTGTAATAGGGTTGGTAAGCGAACAGCATGGATCCTGATCCAACTGTGCGGATGCGCAGGCTGGTCTGGATCCATGCTGGTCGCAAACCCATTATGTTGGTTTTGTCATGGCACGGCTCAATTTTATTCTCCTTCCTTTCATTTTGGTACAGTCCATTCTAATTAAAAGGGATTTCTATTATCAAAATACAAAAAGTTTGAACTACCAACAGTATAGAGCCTGGGTGTGCTTGCTTATTGGGCTCTATATTGAAGACAAAAAGCAAATCACTTTAAATTCTAGCAGGTTAAAGGACTTATAAATAAATTATCAAAATGAGGGAAAAGATTCATTATTATTAAGAGTTCACAGAATAAAACATTACATGACAAGATGTTCAATAGCTAACCCTTCTCACTTATACTAAATTTTACCAGCATCATACTTTATATATAAAGTAATTCTGTATACATATTATGTACTTAAGGCAGCCAAAACATAGCTTTATAAGACAGGTTTACATCATTTAATTACTTGGATACAAAGTTAATTTATCAATATTCAACTGATGTAGAAATTCACATCATATGGAATTATAATACTGCAACATAATTAACCTCTTCTTCAGCACGAGCCTGTGCCGCCGCCTGCTGTACCATGTTGATATATTCCTGCCCTTTAATCTGTCTCACATACTGACATTGTGGGAACCATCTGGCATGTTCTATCCAAGGATCGTCATCTGCGTCCCAGCGCTGTAACCCTCCGTCACATGTGAAACATCTACAGAGGTCGTTCATTCCTGTATAACGCATGATAATGATTTAACTGTTTTTTCTAATATTTATGCCCATTTCTAACACATTTCCGGTCATATCTCAGTGGTTGATCCAACAAGTTGAATATGCCATTAACATTTAAGTTTGTACTCACCACAAACAGTTAAAATTTAAACACTTTCAAGTTGATATTTTGATTGATGGAAGAAGTACTATATTCTTTTATACAGCATACTTTTAAGATACATGAAAACAGCTAGTTTTGGCTCCCTACTAGCCTATCAAATCACTAATACATGAAAATAAGTTAAAAACTGACATGACCCTCATTAGTCAATGTTGCATATAGCAATATTTACCTGTGTAAAACAAGCCAGCATCAGCCAACCTTTGTGGACTTTGTTGTGCAGTGGTTGGCCATTTGTCAAATGAACTTAATCTTGCTGGCATCTCCTTAAACTGAGGGTTCCTGACTCTTGCTGCAGTGCTCTCACTCCCTGCTAAATAAAAATTTATTCACAGAAAATACTTAAAACCTAATTCATCATAAATGCTCTGGAAATACTCAAACCTTGTTCCAAGCAAACAAGTAAACCTTATTCCCTTCAAATACACAAACCTTATTCCCAGCAAAAAGCTTAACTTTTTTTACAGAAAACTCCAAACAAACACATAAACCTTATTCTCAGCAAACAGTTAAACTTTATTTAAATCAGAGTCCTAGGAAACACATCAACCGTATTCCCCATAAACTGTTTAACTTTTTTTTTAAAGCAAACTATTAAAGGAACTCCACTGAGGTTTATAAGCCTAAAAACATAAAATTTTATTTTTTTACATAGTTAAACATGAGCATTTAAAACAGAAATATAAATAAAATATTGTTAAGAAATATACAAGAAATATATTGCAAGTCATATGTTTGTGCTATTTTCAGTCCAATTTGAGTGAAAAGGGTTTAAACGCTTTTCAATTTTTGGTCATTTTTCACTATTATAATAATTATTCTGGAAAACCGGTGCGAGCTAATGATCTGAAATTTTGCACACATGTTATTAGTATAGATCTACATCAAATGGAGTAATAGCTTCAAAAAAATATGTCCAGTCCCATCATGTCAAAAAACCTCAGTGGAGTCCCTTTAATTCTTATTCCCAGCTGATATTAATTCTATACCTTATTCCCTGAAAATACCTAAATTTCTTTAACCTGCAAACAACACTCAAACCTTATTCCAAGTAAACACTCAAACCTTATTGCCAGCAAATACTAAAACCTTATTTCAAGCAAACACTTGAACATGATTGCTAGCAAATATTCCAACCCTATTCCCTGCAATCAAATCTTATTCAAACCTTATTCCCAGTGATCAAACCTTATTCCCTTAAAAATCTGAACTAGTATCATGCTAAGGTACATAAAATATGAAATAGAGGTATATGGCAAAGACTGGATTAGAGTTGTTCGTTGTTTGCTTTATTAATCATGAAGAAAATTCAAAGTAAAATAATAAATCAGTATCCACAATATGAATCAATATTAACAATATGATATTTTTTTTTTCTTTTTTGGTTTGATTTTATGTCAACAGTATAGGCCAAAATGGTGACTTTCCAGCTATACTGATGGAGGAAGACCTCAGATGCCATTCCATGCATTATTTTAAGTACAAACAGGCACCTGAGTAGATCCATGGACCATTATTAAGCTAGCTAGATAGATTCAAAGTCTGCAGTAAGTGGCAAGTGGTAAGAAGTCAACAACCTTAACCACTTGGCCATAGACTATCATAGAATTATTACCTGCAGTTGTAGCAGTGTTGCCCGCCTGTTGTGATTGACTTGCCTGCAGATTATCCTACAACAAAATAATTACACATTGTACATACTTAGGGGTTAAATTGTCGTGATTAAATCTGTATCATTAAAATATATTTCATATCAGTGTATGAACAGAACAGATATTTTTATTAGACTTATACGTAAGTATATCATCTTAATACATAAACATCAATGTTAAACATGTCACATATCTAGAACATATTACAAGAGTTTAATCATATGCACTTTAACATATATTTACATATACTACATACATGTATAACAAAGACAGTAGGGTAATAAGTATACTACAGCGTATCAGGTCATATTATTTATATACGAATTTCGAATATATGAACATAATAATTCTATAACAATAAACATTCATCAAGATTCATAGAAATATAGAAAGAGATTGAACAGTGAAAATATAGTTGTGTGAACAAGTATCTTAAGTATTTCAAGCTGGCATAACAAACTTAAAATCGGCACATAAAATAACTAAATGGGACAAAAAATGAGCAGAAATTGCCCTTAAAACATTTGTAACTGCCTAACTGGGTAAAAATATGGTGATGAAATAATAAATTCAGACATTAAAGCATGTGATACAATACACTGGTCGTTATTATTTATAAGATTATTATACAATTTTAAAAACAATACTGAATTCTATTGCACTGAACAGTTAAACCTTTATAAGACAAGGTGCTAGTTGAGTCCAATACAGGTTTTGCAGCTGTGCAAATAAAGTCCAATAAAATCAGTATGGTACAAAACAATTTAACAAGAGCACCGCTAGGCGGAGCATTATATGCCCGAAAGTGTTTTTTTTTTTTAGTAAAGATGAAGCATTTGTAAGACATGGGACTAAAATAAAGTATTACCTCCTTCAAATAACAATCATCCTATGAAGTTTGAATATTGTGGGCTAAATGGAACTAAAGTTATGCTCAAGAAACTGTTTTCAATTTCTAAGTAATAGTGACCTTGACCTTTGACCTTGTGACCCCAAAATCAATAGGGGTCTTCTACCCAATATGGACAATTATCCTATGAAGTTTGAACACTGTGGGCCAAATAGAACTTAAGTTATGCTCCGGAAACTGTTTTCAGTTCTAAGGTAATAGTGACCTTGACCTTTGACCTTGTCACCCCAAAATCAATAGGGGTCTTCTACCCAATATCGTCAATCATCCTATGAAGTTTGAATACTGTGGGCCAAATGGAACTTAAGTTATGCTCCGGAAACTGTTTTCAGTTTTAAGGTCATAGTGACCTTGACCTTTGACCTGTGACCCCAAAATCTAAAGGGGTCTTCTACCAAATATGGACAATCATCCTATGAAGTTTGAACACTGTAGGACAAATGGAACTTAAGTTATGCTCCGGAAACTGTTTTCAGTTTTAAGGTCAGTGACCTTGACCTTTGACCTTGTGACCCCAAAATCAATAGGGGTCTTCTACTAAATATGGACAATCATCCTATGAAGTTTGAACACTGTGGGCCAAATGGAACTTAAGTTATGCTCCAAAAACTGTTTTCAGTTTTAAGGTCATAGTGACCTTGACCTTTGACCTTATGACCCCAAAATCAATAGGGGTCTTCTACCCAATATGGACAATCATCCTATGAAGTTTGAATATTGTGGGCCAAATGGAACTTAAGTTATGCTCCGGAAACCAAATTGCTAACGTTTTCAGTTTTAAGGTCATAGTGACCTTGACCTTTGACCTTATGACCCCAAAATCATTAGGGGTCTTCTACCCAATATGGACAATCATCCTATGAAGTTTGAATATTGTGGGCCAAATGGAACTTCAGTTAAGCTCCGGAAACCAAATTGCTAACAGACGGACGGACAGACGGACGGACAGACGGACAAACAGACGGACGCCAGGGGGTATAACATAATATGTCCGAAATTCTTTCGGGCATATAAAAATGACTCTTTATTTCATACCAAAACTTCTTTTGGAGATATATAAAATTATATTGAAGAAATCACTCAATTTGACAAAATCAACAATGTTTTTGTTTTATATTAAAGATACAAATGCTTTGACTACAATATGGATTTGATATGGTACTTGAGAACTTGGAAAATAAGGCGGGATATAATACAATATGGATTTGATATGGAATTTGTGAACTGGGAAAATAAGGCTAGATAGAATACAATATGGATTTAATATAGATATTTTAGACTTGGAAAATGAAATGGAGGCTAGATGGAGTAATAAGCATTTGATACAGATTTTTTGGATTCAGAAAATGAAAACCAGGCTAAATTGATAAGATAAGATCTAATAATTTTGGAATATCACACAGTGCAAATATGGAATTTTATTGATGACCATGAAAAATAATAATGGTTATTTGGCAGTGCATAACTTTTCTGGTTTAAAGAGGAAACCTTGCACATATTTTCACAAAAGGTATCTCATATGTCAAGCTGCATAATTACTTAAAGTTTTCCTTTTACCTCATTGACATATGTAACACACAAAACAAACTATTCAATACTTCCGTCAAATCAAGTTAAACTTATACTTCGTTCAAATCATGACAAGGAAGTTTTGAATAGCTTTTTGTGTATTTCATCATTGTTTGCGTATTGGACTATATCTAGTCCTGTTTCATATACAAGTATATAAGGTCAATAATACTAATGGGTTGAATAGAAATATTTCATGGTGTTAGACGATAATACAAGTGTAAGTGCCAAGTTATTTGCTATTTGGTTAAGTTTAGAAGTAAAAAACTTCCCCAAAAAAGTTAATTCCGCCTACTATTTTAAAGTTCAGACATAAAAGATTAGTTTAATAAAGCAAAAAGGATGTCAATGTCAATCTGACTTAATATATATCGTCTGAACCCACAGTACACATTCGGAGTATACTACATTGGATACTGGTATATGGTAAATAGCCTGGGTTACTGAGGTATTTATATAGATCTACTTCCTATAGCAAAATATAAAAGCCGATTTTAACCAGATTGCCAAGGATATGAAACTTGCTTGACTCATAACCTTTGTATTGCTAATAAGCTTTTTTTAAGCTTTTACATGGCACCAACTGTAAATGTCATATGGTGACTTTCCAGCTTTACTGGTGAACGAAGACTTCAGGTAACCTTCCATTCATTATTTCATGCACTAATTGGCAACCGAGTTAAACCATGGAAGTTCTATCAGCTGGCGGGATAGCTTTCTCACATAAACAAATTTGAACTCATGGGATGAGGGGCAAGTGTTTTGAAGTCAATGACCTTAACCACTTGGCCTTGGGTGCTTAACAAATGGCTAATAAGAGTACATATACACACATGCCAGTAGTTTGAATCTATAGGTACTTGTACAAATTCAGATGGAAATCTTAGTTGCAAAAACGGGTTAATAATACCAATTTTTAATTAAGACATGAATAAAGTATTTTAGTTACTCAAACATTACAATTGCTGCCTTTGTATTGAAATGAAATGTGTGTAGATAAAACATTATGACTTCTATGCAAGCTAGCTTAATGAATTAAAATAATCATACCTATTTATAGAGTTCATACAGGGAAAAATGAATAAAATTAATTGCATGGTAGTTTTTGCCACTGTAATATTATTTGCCAAATTCAAATATGACTGCCTTAGCAATAGTAAAATACATGTACATGTTTGATATCTAAAAAGTAAAACATTAGTCATACAAAATACATTAAGTACAGATTGTTCGGTGAAGAATTTTTTCAGAAAGTACAGATTTGTTAAATCAAGATCTATTTCAGATTATTCAGATTGTTCAATCAAGATCTATTTCAGAAAGCACAGATTGGTCAGTCAAGAGCTGTTTCAGAAAGTTCAGATTGTTCAGTCAAGAGCTGTTTCAGAAAGTATAGATTGGTCAGTCAAGAGCTTTTTCAGAAAGTTCAGATTATTCAGTCAAGAGCTGTTTCAGAAAGTACAGATTGTTCAGTCAAGATCTGTTTCAGAAAGTACAGATTGGTCAGTCAAGAGCTGTTTCAGAAAGTTCAGATTATTCAGTCAAGAGCTTTTTCAGAAAATTCATATTGTTCAGTCAAGAACTGTTTCAGAAAGTATAGATTGTTCAGTCAAGATCTGTTCAGAAAGTATAGATTGTGCAGTCAAGATCTGTTTCAGAAAGTACAGTTTATTCAACCAAAATCTGTTTCAGAAAGTACAGATTATTCAATCAAGATCTGTTTCAGAAGCATGAGAAAATGAGCCTTTTCATAAGTACTATGTTACTCTGTTTATGTAAGGAATAGTGATATACAATGTATGTATAAAGACTTACTCTATATGCAATAAACAAATCTTGTCCGAGAAGATCTTTTAGGAAGCTACAATCTGGAGAATGTTTTATGTGTTCAAACAGAGGTTCGTCCGCACCCGCCCAGTCCTTAAGACCAATACCACACTGGAAACACCTTATCAGGTCCAACCTCCCTACAATATCACACACAGAAGTATGTATACCATCAGGTCATGAATGTACATTGTACTAGCAGCAAAAGAATTATTATTATACAAGTTATCATTGTAAATCATTTTTTTATTGGTAGCAAATGCAAAGCCACCTTTCTAGCAGTGTTATAGACCTTTTTATGACATATACTGCTATAGATACACTGTACTTCTTTGTACTTTATTCTATAATTTTAAACAATGTCTTAAGAAAAAATGCAATCTCTTTGCCAAAAGCCACAATGGCATATAACAAAATGAGAAGAAAAAAAAATTGTTACACTACCTGTGTAAAAGAATCCATAGATAGCCATTCTTGCAGGATCCTGCCCTGTTGTTGCTGGCCAGTTAGTGAAAGACCGCTGTCGAGCTGGTTGATCCGAGTACTCAGGGTGTTTTGGTCGCTGCTGCGCTCTGCTGAAACGACTATCTGGTAACTCGCGACGTAGTCTCGTTCTCAATGTCCTCTCTGAATCTATAGATACAGTTGAGCTGGGAGTAGGAGATGATAAGTTGTTGGCGAATGCATTAAATGTTGACCTTGATGAGGTCACCACCAGTTGTCCAGGTGGAAGATCTAAGTCTCTATTACTAGCATCAGATACTTGTATAGGAGGCTGGTTCTGTGCACTCTCAGCAGCTTGAGAGCTGGAAGCACGACCATGTTGATTTCGTCTGTTTCCCTTATTTTTCCGTCTAGTTGGATATACGTAACCAGATACTCTCCATGACCTTTCATGATGTAACAGGGCTGTCAAATCTCTTAATAGCCAGCTTGTTTCTTTGCAATACTTATCATATCTGTCTAATAATGTATTGTCATCAGTGATGTATTTTTGCTTTAGATAATCGTTTAGTATCCAAAGCCAACTCTTTTGCAGCTTTCTTTTTCCATTTTGTTTTCTTTTCAGGACTTTCAGCTTTCAGTTTCCTTTTGAACCGACCAGATTGTCTTTTCTTTCTCTTTTTCCATTGTTTCTTAATGCCCAACTTGCAAACCTTTCTGATTCTTAATTTCTTCCTCTTCCAGTAAGCTTCTCTCCTTTTCATCCGATACTTGGTGTGAAGCTTGCTCCACTGTCTGTTTCTTTCCTGTTTCTGTTCATTATTATTTTTGGAAGTTTCTGAAAACTTTTTTCTTGATTCTATTGCATGTGTCTGTGTTGGTATATTTTGGCTTGGTATGTCTTCTTGATCAAGTGTTGAACTTACTTCATATATTATAGTAACATCAGATTGATCAACTTTACTCGACTTCAAAATTTCAAAAGTTTTCTCAGATGATAACTTCTCAATTTCTGGTTCTTGTCTTTCTTTTTCTTCTGATTCTATATCTGATTTGTTGGCCACTGTTACATGAGTGCAAGAGGAAGGCACTATGTTTTGGGACAATCTAACTTTAACATCTTTTCTTGTCTTACTTTGCACTGATTTATCACATTTTTTGTGGCATTTTACTTTATTTCTTTGATAATTTTTGACAGCTGCCAGATCTGTGAAAAGTGCATCAAAGTCTTTCGTTTTTAAACTGTCATAGTCTATTTTTGGTCTCCTGCCATTCAGACATGTCTTTTCAAAGTCTTCTTCTGGACAGATACTTACCAAATCTTCTTCCAAAATTCTTTTAGAAAATTTGAAGAAAAATTTCTTGCTACTTAAATTGACTACTATCCTGTTATCCTTTGCTTTTTCTGAAAATAACTTTAATACCTGTAAGACACTCTCTTTTCTGGTACCTTTAGGAATGACTACTTCATACCAAATATTATCTACTCTTCCATCCATTTTGGATCTGCTAACAGGATATCAGGAAGTGCTTCCTAAAAAGACAAAAAGCAAACAATGATCACAGGTCTTGCCTGATAATAGCCAATTCAGCAGTTGTATTGAGAGGTGGTAAGACAGTTTGTTCCCTATATATCGCGGCTACTCTGTAGCAAGTTGCAGTTATTGTGTACCAAGACAAAACAAGAGCACCGCTAGGCGGAGCATTATATGCCCAAAAGTACTTTTTCTTTTAGTAAGGATGAAGCATTTGTAAGACATGGGAATTAAATACAGTATTACCTCCTTCAAAAATCAATCCTCCTTTATAGCTGAAGAACATTCATGTATATATACAGTTGCTGTTTTCAAAGCACCACCATCAAGTTGTTATCTTGTAAGTAAAAATGCTACAATGGACACAGGGGTATAAAGCTTTTAATCCTATAAAAATTTTACAGCCGTAGATTGATATATGCTATGGTTATTGAGCAAAAACTGTTTCCAGTTTAAAGGTGATAGTAACCTTGATCTTTGACCTTGTGATCCCAAAATCAATAGGGGTCTTCTACCCAATATGGACAATCCTCCTATGAAGTTTGAATACTGTGGGTCAAATGGAACTTAAGTTATGCTCTAGAAACCATTTTCAGTATTAAGCTAATAGTGACCATGACCTTTGACCTCGTGACCCCAAAATCAATAGCGGTCTTCTACCCAATATGGGCAATCATCCTATGAAAATTGAATACTGTGGGCCAAATGGAACTTAAGTTATGCTACGGAAACTGTTATCAGTTTTACAGTAATAGTGACCTTGACCTTTGACTTTATGACCCCAAAATCAATAGTGGTCTTCTACCCAATATGGACAATCATCCTATGAAGTTTGAAAACTGTGGGCCAAATGGAACTTAAGTTATGCTCCGGAAACCATTTTCAGTATTCAAATAATAGTGACCTTGACCTTTGACCTTGTGACCCCAAAATCAATAGGGGTCTTCTACCCAATATGGACAATCATCCTATGAAGTTTGAATACAGTGGGCCAAATGGAACTTAAGTTATGCTCAGGAAACCATTTTCAGTATTCAAATAATAGTGACCTTGACCTTTGACCTTGTGACCCCAAAATCAATAGGGGTCTTCTAGCAAATATGGACAATCATCCTATGAAGTTTGAAAACTGTGGGCCAAATGGTACTTAAGTTATGCTCCGGAAACCATTTTCAGTTTAACGGTAATAGTGACCTTGACCTTTGACCTTGTGACCCCAAAATCAATAGGGGTCTTCTACCCAATATGGGCAATCATCCTATGAAGTTTGGAAACCAAATTGCTAACCGACGGACAGACGGACGCCAGGGGGTATAACATAATATGCCCGAAATTCTTTCAGGCATATTATGTTATACCCCCTGGCGAAATTCTTTCGGGCATATAAAAAATAAAATGGCAAAAATGCTTTTTTTATTTAACTAAAAGGGCCATAACTCCGCCAAAAATCATTCACCAGAAAACCTTTTAAATATGCGCAAGTACTTTAGGTATCGACCAATCCTTTAAAGTTTCACTCAAATTACATAAGTATTATACATAAGAGAATTGGTTTAGGCTAAACTTTGAAACTTCTAAATAATTAAAGGGCCAATTGATGAAATGACACCAGTAGTTTTTAGGAGTAGTCTGCACAACTTTAGAGGTGGACAGACAGACGGACAAAAGTACAACAAAGAAGTGATGCTCTGTGTCGCCACTACTAAGCACTCTGTCGCCTCTAACATCCCTGGTTGTAACCAGAATATAACATTTTTAAAAGCAAAATTCTTAAACTAAAGAGGAGATAACTCTTTTGAAATAAGATGCCACGCTTATGAACATTGACTAACATGATATAAGTGATGAAAAATAACAATTATCTTAAGCTTAAAGTATGTACCATGTACAGGAACAAAGAAGAAAAGGGAAAACATATATAAACAAGAGGGCCCTAGACCGCTCACCTGACCCATCAAACTCATCCGAGCAATTACTTAGACAAGCATCCAGACCAAGTTTGATGACAATTGATTAAACAAGAACTGTTGGAGGACAACAACGCCTGGCTTTTCACAATGCTTACCTAAATGAATACATAAAATTGTCCGAAAAGGTACAAAGGCTTGTTATTTAGATGTTTATTGAGTAAATCAATGCTTTATTAGTATGAATGCATAACATAGTCCCAAAAAAGGCAAAACCCCTTCAGAAGTTATGGAGATACCAGCTTACAAGCAAACACTTTACCAAGAATTTTTAAGCAAAAAAAGGGGCATAATTATGAAAAACAAGAGCCATTTCAACATGGCCATCCCCCGCCGAATGTGTTTGCTCATTGGAAGAATGTATATGTAGTAGAGCGGAATAATTCCATTTTCAGAGGTCTTTTGGTAATGAAAACTGATGGCTATAGTGATTACAGATTTGAAACCTATGTGAATACTGATGGCTGAAAATAACAAAGGGCAATTACTGAAAAATAATGCAGGGTAGGTTATCATTCTTGTGTGCTGCATCCCTCCTCAGTAAAATCTATCCACCTCAAATACTTTTTGAGAAAAAAATTGAATTGAAAAATTAAGTATGAAAAAGAACAAAGGGCAATAACTCAAAAATTATAAAAGGTAGAGTTATCATTCTTGTGCAATACACACCTCCTGAGTGAGATCTATGCACCTATGAAGTTTCATTTTGATATCTCAAAGGCTTTTTGAGTTATGCACTGGACAAAAATTAATTTTGAAAAATAACAAAGGGCAATAACTCAAAAATAATGCAGGGTAGAGTTATCATTCTTAAGCACTGCACTCCTCCTCAATGAGATCCATCCACCTTTGAAGTTTCAAGTTGATACCTCAAATACTTTTTGAGATAAGCTCTGGACAAAATAGCATAAAAAAAACAAAGGGCAATAACTCAAAAATTGTATAGGGAAGAGTTATCATTCTTGCGCACAACATTCCTCCTCAATAAGATCTATCCACCTATGACATTTCATGTTGATATCTCAAACACTTTTTGAGTTATGCTCCACTCAGGTGAAAAATTAGGTATGAAAAATAACAAAGGGCAATAACTCAAAAATTATGAAAGGTAGAGTTATCATTCTTGTGCACTGCACACCTCCTGAGTGAGATCTATGCACCTATGAAGTTTCATGTTAATATCTCATAGGCTTTTGGAGTTATGCTCTGGACAAAAATCAATTTTGAAAAATAACAAAGGGCAATAACTCAAAAATAATGCAGGGTAGACAGTGTTCCCACTTCTATTTTTCATTGGGAGTATTTTTACCCCTTACCTTTGAAAACTGGGGGTAAAATAAAAATTCAGGGGGTACTTAAATTTGTACAATATTTATATGAAATTTAAGGATAATTCCAAAATCATACATCAGACAATTATGCTGTTTTCTTCAAGATTCACTTCATCACTGCCCCCCACCCCCCCTTAGGTAAAATTAATTGTGACCAACACATACTGGCATATATCTCAATCTCAATTAATATAAACATTATTGAAGTTATCTAAGTTCATAAACAGCATATAAATTGTGACTACACACCTTTGAACAAAACAAAGCTTCCCTTTTGTTGATGTTTTTAATTAACAAAATCGGCATCGCGAAAATATGTGAAAATGAAAATTGAAAAATTTACAATTCCAGTTGTTGCTGATTACAATTATATTAGAATTAATATTTTTTTAATATTTTAAGAGTATTGGCTAAAATCGAACCCAAAGGGCAATAAACTCAAAAATTATAAAAGGTAGAGTTATCATTCTTGTGCAATACACACCTCCTGAGTGAGATCTATGCACCTATGAAAAATTTCATTTTTTGATATCTCAAAGGCTTTTTGAGTTATGCTCTGGACAAAAATTAATTTTTTTATTTGAAAAATAACAAAGGGCAATAACTCAAAAATAATGCAGGGTAGAGTTATCATTCTTAAGCACTGCACTCCTCCTCAATGAGATCCATCCACCTTTGAAGTTTCAAGTTGATACCTCAAATACTTTTTGAGATAAGCTCTGGACAAAATAGCATAAAAAAAAACAAAGGGCAATAACTCAAAAATTGTATAGGGAAGAGTTATCATTCTTGCGCACAACATTCCTCCTCAATAAGATCTATCCACCTATGACATTTCATGTTGATATCTCAAACACTTTTTGAGTTATGCTCCACTCAGGTGAAAAATTAGGTATGAAAAATAACAAAGGGCAATAACTCAAAAATTATGAAAGGTAGAGTTATCATTCTTGTGCACTGCACACCTCCTGAGTGAGTTCTATGCACCTACGAAGTTTCATGTTAATATCTCATAGGCTTTTGGAGTTATGCTCTGGACAAAAATCAATTCTGAAAAATAACAAAGGGCAATAACTCAAAAATCATGCAAGGTAGAGTTATCATTCTTGTGCACTGCACTCCTCCTCAATGAGGTCTATCCACCTATGAAGTTTCAAGTTGATAACTCAAATACTTTTAGAGATATGCTCCGGACAAAAATGTCGGACGGAAGGACGGACGGACGGTCGGACGGACGGAAGGTCGGACGGACGGAGACTATTTCTATATCCTCCGCCGAAATTTTTCGGCGGGGGATAAAAAAAAAACAAATCAGAGTTATGGGACTTGTGCCAATCATGTTAGAGAATCATAAAGAACAAGTGTACGGAGTTTTAATCCATTCCCTTTGGTAGTTATGAAGATACCAGTTTACATGCAAAAACTTAACCAAGGATTTCTAAGCCAAAGAAGAACCGTCAGAGGACAGTAACGCTCGACTATAAGAAAAGTTGTCACAAGGGGGTTTCATAGAGTATAATAATGCTTACCTACATGAATACATAAAATTGTCCGAAAAGGTACAAAGGCTTGTAATAAAGATGTTTTGTCAAGAAAATCACCGCTTTATCATCATGAATGCATAAAATTGTCCCAAAAAAGGCACAAACCCTTCAGTAGTTATAGAGATACCAGCTTACAAGCAAAACCTTTACCAAGAATTTCTAAGCCGAAAAAGGGGCATAATTATGAAAACAAGAGTTACCAACGTCCGCCTCGGGAAGCTTTATTTGAAGCATACAATTGTGCTATTTCAAAAGATTGAAGTATGGATCTAAGGACTTTCAGTCCAAAATTATGATCAATGCTAGATCTCATTCTACAAATGCAACAATAAATTTATTAAAGAAATAAAATGAATGTTATATGCTTTGACCTCTAAGTAAGACCTTGACCTTGGAGGTAGGGGTCCAGGTGTTGTGCATGACATATAGTCCATAAGTATTTTCAAAATTCCTTGAACTATGAAGAAGTTATAGATGGGACACAAAATATACCCTGTAACAGACTATGTTAATCTGTGACCTCTTAGTGTGACCTTGGAGGTAAGGACCCATGTTTTGGGCCTGACATATCGTCTTATTATTGTGATTATTTGTGCAAAGTATTTTTAAAATCCCTTGATCTATGAAAAAGTTGTGGACTGGACACAAAATATACCCTATAACAGACTATGTAAATCTTTGACCTCTACATGTGTCCTTGACCTTGGAGGTAGGGACACTGGTGTTACACATGACATATCATCTTATCATTGTGACTATTTGTGCCAAGTATTTTCAAAATCCCTTGATCTATGCAGAAGTTATGGATGTGACACAAAATATACCATATAACAGACTCTGTTAACTTTTGACCTCTTAGTGTGACCTTGACCTTGGAGGTAGGGTGCAGGTGTTGTACTTGACATATAGTCTTATTATTGTGACTATTTGTGCCAAGTTATTTCAAAATCCCTTGATTTATGAAGAAGTTCTAGATTGGACACAATATATACCCTTTTACAGACTATGTTAATTTTTGACCTCGAAATGTGACCTTGGAAGTAGAGATGCAGGTATAACAAACATTTGTGCCAAGTTCTTTCGAATTCCTTTGATAAATGACAAAGTTATGGACCGGACACGAAATATACCCTATAACAGACTATGTTAAACTTTGACCTCCAAGTGTGACCTTGACCTTGAAAGTAGGTGACCGACTGTTGCGTGTGACACATCATCTCATTATTGTAAACAATTGTGGCAAGTATTTACAAAATCCCTTCAAAGATAAGAAAGTTATAGACCGGACACGACATACACCCTCAAATAGACAATGTTGACCTTGAATGAGCAAGTGCAACCTTAACCCTGGAGGTAGGGGTCTCGTTGTTATGCACGACACATCGTATTATTATAACAAACATTTGTGCCAAGTTATTTTGAATTCCTTTGATGAATGACAAAGTTATGGACTGGACACAAAATATACCCTGTAACAGACTATATTAATGGTGACCTTGACCTTGCAAATCAAAGGGGGTCCAAAAGCAATCCAGACCTTGGTCTTTATACCAGCTTGCTATGTATACCTTATCATGCGATCCTTTTTTGTGAATGTTTGGACAAACTGACATCCATCCAAATTGGGATAAAGGGCCATTACTATTGCTATTTACTTTTGTTTAATAGAGGGCTATGGGCCCTTTCCTCTATTGTTACTGAATGAACTCTTCATTATCTTTAAATGTTTTGTTACACTGGTAAGGGACTAATAATCTGATAAATGAAATATTTTACTTTTTTACACAATGGACAGAAGGTTATATTGTTTGTAACAAAACCTCTATTTTTATATAAGTCGAGCTAAAAAGGGGGAAATAAATATGGTAAATTATTTTCAAAAATGTTCAACGATAGATTAAACACTTGGGCAATAAAATGCATGTACGGTACCATATTTACATGTAGTCTTATTATGAATTCATTAAATATATTAATTAACTTTATGTTTGTGTGTAGACTTTACTGTGGCTGACCATTCAGAAAGATATATTATATGGCTTAAACTGATTTAAATTAATTAGATATGGAGTTAGAGATAAAATATGAAATTGTTTATCATCCTCCTGCCCCCCCCCCCCCCCACACACACACACAAAGGATAACCTTTATAATCTTTTTGTTTGCTATGCATAGATAACTATTTTGTTCTTGATGAATTTATACTTTTACGTTTATGGCTTTGAAGGAGTTGATCGAGGTTTAAAATTGATATATTATAATGTAGATAATATCTTTATTGTATTTGAAAACGACGAAGGTTTATATAAAAAGTTTATTGTTGTTGAAGAATTATTATGATAGTAAATGGAGATAAACAGTAAATATCAAGAAAACTGAAAGAATGATTTTCACAAAAGGCATCTACTTAGACGTAACATAATGGTATATTCATTTGTTTATAAATAAAGAACATTATGGAAATTATCAAAACATTTATTTATTCAGGAAAAGCTTATCCTGCTTTTAAAATACTATCTGATCAAAACTCTATAACAAACAAAATATTTTTGATGTTTTTTTCTCTCTGTTTTTGCATGTCCTCGTTGATAGGATATCTTCTGTCTTATCATAACTTACCAGTAATATGATATCTTGAGATTTGTTTGCTTTATACCTATCTTTTCAGTTGCTTGATTCACATTTGACTTTTTTTATGCCATACTCAGTATTTGTGTTTGTGAAAAGACTGCTGATCACTTCTTCCAAAATCTGATCTCGGGGATGTTCATTTTTAAGATCTTTTTAGTGGTCACACTTTTGTGTTACTTTTCATTTTCAGTATCTTATTTTTATTTTCTTTATAACAGTCCTTAGGTCTTTATAACAGTCCTTAGGCCTTTGTCAAGATCAGCAGACTCCACACAACTTTTAACTTAATTCTATTTTATGTACAAGTTAATGTGTATGGCCAGTTTTATCTAGATACATTTATTTATTCATTTTTATTACATTTACAGTAATTTGAATGTTTTCTCTAGCATGTCAATATTATTTATAATTATTTCATTTTGAACTATTATAAGTAGCATCTACATGCCACATTATAGTATTACAATTAGTTCAACTTGTTTTACCATTTGTCTTTCAAAGATTATCATTATGTGCTTCTTTTATGAGTTACTTATGTTGACATGCATGTTTGTCGATCAAAAGCTATACCTAGCTTATTTTTTGTGAAATGTTATTTCAACTTATCTATACGTACCGCCAATCAATAAATTTTGAATTGAATTGCATTTTTTACATACCGTGTTATTATTCTCAACGACATAATGAACATTTTCTTAATATTGTTCAAATATGAGTGTACTTTAGGAACTTATTGATATAGGATCATTTGACTTCATAGTCGTCTTTTATGTTATACATTAGTCTAATAATTAGGTAATATGATATATGCATGGACATAGTTACAGTACCGTCTGTGCATTTTTTTAATTAACTTACGTCGCCTGTATAAATCATGTCGCCTGTTTAAATCACGTTGTCAATATGTGTCAATGAATAGATAAATAAACATCTCCAAATTTAAATCAAAATTTCAATAATTTATTTTTTCATTATAATATGCTTTACAATAAATTACAGGGATTATTTCTGGCTTATGTTACAGTTGATATTCTGTCATAATACCAACTGAAAATAGTACATTATTTTCCCAATCCACAGGAAATAATCCCAATTGAGAGTTACAAAATAAAATTATTGAGTAAAAAATTCTAAAACCTATGACTTTTTTTTGGTTGAAACATGTTTTTTGTACATATAGATCTACTACACTTCTGTGGTATGATACTTATCATTCTCATTTTAATAACAACTAATGGAATGCTATTAGGATCTGGGACGGAAGTACTATCTTTCTGTCCCAGTAAGGATCTACTAAGAGAAATTTTAATCAAGCGGTTATCAGGTTAACCGGAAATCAAGACACATTGAAAGTAAAACGCACATGTCAAATTACTTTCATAAAAATATGTCATAGCATACTATTTAAAGTAATGTGTCACGATTCACAAACACACGCAATCGGATCAAAAATAAAACAAATTGAAAAACAATTCTCATACTTTTCAGTAGGTCTATGTTATACATATCCGCCATGATGCTACTATAGGTCACGTGTTCGTATCCAAATTATATTGAGCCTTTCAATGAACATACTACGTCATCGCGCACCTGCTAATATCACAGAAGAGCCACCGCCGGGCGGGGGCAACGCTCGACTTTTTCCTTTTTCTAAAAGCAAACACAGAAAGGTTTGAACATATCTTAACGTTTCCTTTTTATAAATTTAGTCGGTCTGTCTTGTCACATTAGTTTTGTTTATCTATTTTGTATATATATATATATATATATATATATATATGAATAGAAACACTCAATTCTATAAATAGAAACACGCAATTCTATAAATAGAAACACGCTATTCTATAAATAGAAACACACAATTCAACAAATAGAAAGACGTAATTCTATAAATAGGAACACGCAATTCTATAAATAGAAACACGCAATTCTATAAATAGTAACACGCAATTCTATAAATAGAAACACGCAATTCTATAAATAGTAACACACAATTCTATAAATAGCACAATTCTATAAATAGCAACACGCAATTCTATAAATAGTAACACGCAATTCTATAAATAGAAACACGCAATTCTAAAAATAGTAACACGCAATTCTATAATAAGAAACACACAATTTTTAAAATAGAAAAAAGCAATTCTATAAATAGAAACACGCAATTCTAAAAATAGTAACACGCAATTCTAAAAATAGTAACACGCAATTCTATAAATAGTAACACGCAATTCGATAAATAGAAACACGCAATTCTAAAAATAGTAACACGCAATTCTAAAAATAGAAACACACAATTCTATAAATAGTAACACGCAATTCTTAAAATAAAAACACGCATTCTAAAAATAGAAACACGCAATTCTAAAAATAGTAACACAGAATTTCTATAAATAGTAACACGCAATTTCTAAAAATAGAAACACGCAATTCTAAAAATAGTAACACGCAATTCTATAAATAGAAACACGCAATTCTAAAAATAGAAACACGCAATTCTATAAATAGTAACATGCAATTTTAAAAATAGAAACACGCAATTCTAAAAAAGTAACACGCAATTCTAAAAATAGTAACATGCAATTTCTATAAATAGTAACACGCAATTTCTAAAAATAGTAACACGCAATTTCTAAAAATAGTAACAGGCAATTCTTAAAAATAGTTACACGCAATTTCTATAAATAGTAACACACAATTTCTAAAAATATAAATAGTAACACGCAATTCTAAAAAAAGAAACACGCAATTCTAAAAATAGAAACAAGCAATTCTATAAATAGTAACACGCAATTCTTTAAATAGTAACATGCAATTCTAAAAGTAGTAACACGCAATTTTTAAAAAACAACAACACATAATTCTTTAAATTGTTACACGCAATTCTTAAAATAGAAACACGCAATTCTATAAATAGTAACACGCAATTCTAAAAATAGAAACAAGCAATTCTATAGATAGTAACACGCAATTCTAAAAATAGAAACAAGAATTCTAAAAATAGAAACACACAATTCTATAAATAGATACACGTTGTTGTTGTTGTTGATGATGATCATGATGATGATATTTATCTATATATATATATATATATACACATATATATACACACACACACACACACACACACCAATAAATATATAATTATGGTCATTTAATGCACAAATCTGAGAAAATTCAATAATTTAACCTTCAAGGTCAAGGTCATTAAAGAGCCCAAGTAAATTTGGGTTTGATAAACAACAAGGTCTGGTCCTTAAGAATGTTCTGTTATAATATGAAGTTGATCCCTTCAATAATAGCAAAGTTACAGTCAGTTACAGCCAAAACAATTAAAATTTCAATAATTTGACCTTCAAAGACAATGTAATTAATGAGTGAAGGTCAAGGTCTGTCGGGTTATTTTTAAGAGTTATCCTGGAAGATTATTATGTTCAAGTTTGAAGACAATCCATTCAAAAATAACAAAGTTACAGCCAATAATAGCCAAAAAAAATGAAAATTTCAATAATTTGACCTTCAAAGTCAAGGTCATTTATGAGTGAAGGTCAAGGTCTGTCTAGTTATTTTTAAGGGATATCCCTGAAGATAATTATGTTCAAGTTTGAAGACAATCCATTCAAAAATAACAAAGTTACAGCCAATAATAGCAAAAAAATGAAAATTTCAATAATTTGACCTTCAAAGTCAAGGTTATTTATGAGTGAAGGTCAAGGTCTGGCTGGTTATTTTTAAGGGATATCCTTGAAGATTATTATGTTCAAGTTGAAGACAATCCATTCAAAAATAACAAAGTAACAGCCAACAACAGCATGAACAAGCAAAAATTGGACTTTTAACCTTGAAGGTAAAGGTCATTTATGGATGAAGGTCAAGGTTAGTGTGGTCTTCTGAAAGGTCTTGTCCCAAGGGTTGTTGTGGCCAAGTATGAAGACAATACACCAAGAAATATAAAAGTTATGATCCAGGTACATGTTCCGGACAGGAACGGCAACGGCAACGGCTACGGCAACGGCAACGCCGACCCGACTTTGACAATACCTCTACTCTTTTTTTTCCAAAAAAAAAAGTCGAGCTAATAAATAAAACGGCAGGGGCGCGGAGCGAAAACACGCTTA
This sequence comes from Ruditapes philippinarum, assembly GCF_026571515.1. NCBI lineage: Eukaryota > Metazoa > Mollusca > Bivalvia > Venerida > Veneridae > Ruditapes > Ruditapes philippinarum. Next base: position 160,569 of record NW_026861827.1, on the reverse strand, counting down.
TTAGCACCCCCGCTAATTAGCGTGTTTTCGCTCCGCGACCCCGCCATTTTAACTTGTTAATTATCGACTTTTCGTTTGGCGGGGTCGCGGGATGAAAAACACGCTAAACAGCGGAGGGGGGGGGGGCAGGGGCGGTGACAAAGTTTTTATTAGCGTGTTTTCGTCCCGCGACCCCGCCGTTTTATTTCTTAAATCTTGCTCCGCGCGCCCGCGGGACGAAGTTTTATTTCTCCACGCCCTCGCTAATGAGCTGTTTTCGCTCCGCTCCCTCGCCATTTTAACTTGTTAATTTTCGACTTTTCGCTTGGCGAAAACACGAATGGCACAAATCAGACACTATACAATGTGGACAATTACTTTGCGGGTAACATTCACGCAAAATTTATTGTTGTTCCGGTTAGAATAATGGAGGGTTAGAAAAAAGTGCGCGGACAAATTTTTGCTTGGTAAGTGTCTATTTATGGATAAATATCATCCGATGAAGACAAAATTGTTTACAAAAGTGTTTACTTAGAGTACAAAGCAAATTATTGATACACTTTTAATGGTGAGCAAGTAAACTTTGATTTGAACTTTCTGGTGTCGCGCTCCATTGAATACATGTAGCTGTATAAACATTTATACCAATAATTATATCATATAATATTTTATGAAATTAGGTGCTACCTATGGCGCGGAAAGCGCTTATGATTTAAGCATAACATGTTAAGTGTACATGTTAACCAGATCTATCATGCAATTGGTTAACAAGTAAAATGGTTTCCTGCGGGGAACATTTATAAAGATTTAAAGATATTTCATTTAACTATTTTCAACATGGTTTGGGGAAAAAATTAACGTTTGTATCAGGAATATAGTTGACAATAATCGATCAATAGGAGAAGGTCTTTGGTCTTGGTCGAAAATAAAACAATATTTTCTGTTTAAGAAAATGATTAAATACCATTGTATGAATAATTCCGTGCAAAAAAATAATAAAATAAAATAAAGTAAACACACAAGTTTACGCAGAAAATATCTCTATCTATTATGGCAGATGCCACAAACGAATGTTTTAATTCTGTGTAAAATTTCATATAGATATTAAAGAAACAATTATAATTTTCAAACACATCATGCAAGTTTTTTCACCTTAAACGGTAAAATAATAATAGAAAATTAGAAATATCACGTAATAGTGTTATGTTCTTAATTGGGTGTAATTCGGACTAATTCCCTAGCATTGTGTACACTGGTCATTTGAGAGACCAGTGTGTATACAATGATTCCCTAGAGGTAAATCCGTAACGTACCGGGAAACGGTATTTAGCTAGGTTTTCGAATAAGGTCTATTAACCAATCATGTACGGTTTACAGATCACATGCTCCTCCATGTACCGAAAACAGGTCACGTGCTCCTCCATGCCTCAAAAAATTAAACGCGTACCAATACCCTGCGGGCTCCGGAATAAGTAAACGCAGGTATATTTTGTACCGTAAACAGAAACGAATAAATTAATGTTGTTCAACCTATCATCGGAAGAGGGACCACTGCGCATGCGTCGGCGTTTGGAAAATCCCGTCCGCCGTTTTCTGTTAATCTCTAATCACATCTGTTGTTTTTACGTTATTTTTATGTGCTAATTTATCAAAAAGGATTTAAAAGTAACTTTTTACATTTATCATCGTTACTGAATGAAATGAATGTTTATTTTCTGATTTTGTACATCATTCTTTAACCGGAAGTGTTATTTAGCATGCGTCTGCTAGCAATAGTCTGAATTATGTAGACGCCCATTAAAAGTGCTGTGATATCTATTTTTAGCTCAAAAGGATTTCAAAATGGCGGCGCCCAGTTAACTAAGGATTTTTTTCACAGCTCATGAGGTATAGGATATATATATTTTTTTTAATTTTCATTTACTTTTAATTTGATTTCATTTTAATTGAATCGCGTCATACATGTTATCTAAGAGCGCTACAGCCCCGCTCGGACTTTCCGCGTATTATGGTTCCTATATAAGTGCGCAGGACACCAGTCTACGCTCCCGTTTTCAATCAGAGAACATCGGCTTTTATCGTTATCTTGTAATTCGAAAAGTTGCGATGTGTCAATTCGGTACTTCGGACGAAAGTTTTCAAAACTATCACTTAGCAGGTACTCGCGTTACGTAAATAAATCGGTCACAAATAAGCACCCCTGTGTCTTCTGAAAGTAATAAGAGGGAACTCTCGTCGCCCTTTGACCGAAAGTCAGATCACTGTCTTGAAAATTCTGAAATGGATGAACCAGTTACACATATTACGCCTCTGTGATGAAGACCTCATGAAAATAAGCTCGCTTCTAAAAAGCACTTTTCGGACCCCGAACTCTCAACAATGTTGAGTGATGTTATTAATGGTGTTTGTTTGTCGAATATTCAACTCTAAAGTCGAGGTACTTGAAGCTGAAAATAAAACCTTGCAAAGCAGAGTGTCCGAGCTCGAAACCCGGCTCTTGTAACCGAGGCTAAATAAGACAGATCGGACCAGTACTCTCGGCGTAACTTGTTACGCATTAGTGGAATACCAGAAAAAAAGTGGCGAATCCACAGACAAATCGTGCTTGATGTCGCTGGGCACTGGGGGCTGAGATTACCATTGATGACGTGGATCGGTCCCACAGGGCAAAGGTATTTAAATATGAAACCAATGGACATCATCGTAAATTTGTGAGTTATCGTGCTAGGTCTAAACTTCTGAGCAATAAAAGCAAATTAAAAGTTCTCAAAGTTTAAATGCGTGTACCTCAACGAAGACCTTACACATACATGTATAGCCTGTTGTTTCAACAGACTCGTAAATTAGTCAAAGACAAAAATTGGACCGTAGACGGTATAATAATGATAAAAGACAAGTCTGACAACAAACCCGCACGGAAAACAAAGAAAGATTACCGGTAGACATATTCCTGTCAAAGTTATAATGTTGACGGCTTACAATATAGTATTTCACGTTGTGTTTTATCTGTTTTGTTTCGATCACCCTGTGTGTTTGTAATACCGATTATTTAACGGTTGAGTTGTTTACATTTTTTATAACAGTAAGTCAAAGACCGGCTTATTATTTTCTTTCGTTTTAAAGAACACACCGTATTACCGGCGGCAGTGATGGCAGATCACTGCAGTGATGGCAGATATCTGAAAATTACCGATCAATACAGGTAGGTTATAAATTTGGTTGGTTTAATTATATTACACAAATACGGCCATATCATTGCTATAACTATTGTCCATTGAATGGAGATACTGTAAGGTAATTTTGGACTCGTTTTTTTCCTGTTTTAAGACTATTTTGAGCAGGTTAAAAGTGAAGCCTTGGAAAAAAATCGTGAAAAATGTCTGTTTTCTGTTCAAAATATCTCAAGTTTTAAGTAAATGGCAGGGATTTCCTGTTATCAATTAGACGTTCATCCATTGGGTCACGCAAGCCAAATATCTACCCCGTGAGTATTTTCTTGAAAGTTTTACAGACTCTCAATCTTGTCCTGGTCGAAGAAAAATGCTGCCGTTGTAGGCAGATACATATTATAATGCTGCCGTCGATGGCAGAAATACACGAAAGTGGCTAACATTCTGACAGAAAATCAAAGTTCAATTTTTATCAATTTCCTCTTTTCTTTGCGTCCTTTTAGTCGGAATTGAGACGTAATTCATTTCTAATATTTTTCTCAGATAAAAAAGTTATTAAATGGGGGTGGCATCAAAAAAATTTTTTAGAACATGCGTTAAATAAAAAAAAGTATTTTTATACGAAAATTTACTATAAATAGAGAAATAAACATAAAAAACTCTTTTTTCTTTTCATGTGTGTGCTTGATCTTTTATATAAATTGAAGGTCAAAAAGGAAAAATATAACAAAAAAAAAAATTTATTTTTTTTCCTAAATACGGTTTTATTTTATTCTTGTGATTGAATCTCAAAAGGGTTTTATTTTTATTTTGTCATGGTTACAACTAAAATTTTTTAAAAACTGCAAATTTAATTTTCCTTTTACATTAAAATACTTTGATATGTCATGATGCAGTTGCGGGTTAAATATAGTCTTTCCCCTTTATTAATCAATTTAAATAATTTAAATCTGCGCCGATTAAGTAAATTTCAGCCTTTATTTGTCATAAAAGCGGATGAACATTATTACCTCGAGAAATAATGTCATATGCTAGCAAATGATATCCACTTTACAGAAGTTACTTGCTGTAATTATGCAATTGGCGTTATGTCTTAAAAAGGGAGTGCGATTGCTAAACTTAAGATACATATAGTATTGTATGCATGAATGTAACTGACAGAACAACAGATCAAGCACAATGCATGAAATATAGAAAAATGAAGTTTTTCATGTTCATTTCTCTATTTATAGTGAAATTTTTGTGGGTACTAAATCATAACTTTTTGTATTGTAACTGCATTTGCTAATAAGCTTTTTTCGATGCACATACCGCATTAATGAAAAAAATCAAAAAATCTACAAAACAGCAATTTTTCTTCAAATTATATGTGAGGCCATGTTTTACATGGAAAAAACGCGTTTTGGGTAATTTCGTTTTTTTTCATCATTTTCTGTTAACCCATTACCAGATATATACGCCTTTCTACGCCTTTTCACCCCTCTTTTTTTGCTTTCTCAAATGGTGAAAAAAAATGCCTTATTTAGGCCCCAAACCACTTGTTTTTATTTGATAAATGTTGTTTAAAAAAATTGACCACTTTTTCGGCGCGGCCCCCACCCCCATCCAAAGATACATCAGGGGGGTTGCCCAGAAGGAGGATGTGCCCCCTTCTGTTTAGGGGGGTTTGAAGCGGCGGCTGAGTCCCCCATCGCCAAGAAAACTTTGGACTTGTGGGAGGTTAAAAATGGCCCCAGGTCGATCATAAGGTAACGTGTAACCAATGCTGAAAAGCCTTTGACTCTATCTCAATCCATTGAGAAGTGACATCACTTTGAAATCAATTTTGATGGAAAAAAATCAACGCAAAATAGTGATTTTTGGCAATTTTGAGATGTCCCCTACTTGCTATGGTAACAGGAAATTTCAGACTGAACATGTTGTTACAAAGGCAATGGTCCAGTCAACATTTGTGCCAAGTTTGATTAGTATTGAAGCAGTTTTTATAGTTTTATAGCAACTTGAACTTGTAACGGGAGACCTTTCAATGAAAACAGCCATTTTTCACAAGATGCTCATGGGGTAATGGGTTAATAACTTTTCTATCTTGGGAAAATATTAGAAATGATAGTTTTAACGTCTCAATTCTGACTAAAAGGACGCAAAGAAAAGAGGAATTGATAAAAGATTGAACTTGATTTTCTGTCAGAATGTTAGCCACTTTCGTGGTATTTCTGCCATCGACGGCAGCATTTATAATATGTATCTGCCTACAACGGGAGCATTTTTTCTTCGACCGGACAAGATTGAGCGTCTGTAAAACTTTCAAGAAAAGACTCACGGGGTAGATATTTGGCTTGCGTGACCCCAATGGATGAACGTCTATATTGATAACAGGAAATCCTGCCATTTACTTAAAACTTGAGATATTTTGAACAGAAAACAGACATTTTCACGGATTTTTCTAAGGCTTTCACTTTTAACCTGCTCAAAATAGTCTGAAAACAGGAAAAAACGAGTCCAAAATTACCTTACAGTATCTCCATTCAATGGACAATAGTTTTATAGCAATGAAATGGGCCGTATTTGTGTAATATAATTAAACCAACCAAATTTATAACCTACCTGTACCGATCTGTAATTTTCAGATATCTGCCATCACTGCAGTGATCTGCCATCACTGCCGCCGGTAATACGGTGTGAAGAAGGCCTTAGAATCCTAAATACGAAGTCGGCTTCAACTAGATTATAAGCTATTTTCCTCTCGTAATGCTATATGCATGTAGTTTTATTTTTAATATATGTTTTCTTCACACAGTGAATATCTCATTTAATAAAATGTCACGGGAAATATAATAACAATAATCTTAAAAAATATTCAAATAAAAACGATGTTTATTCAGTAAAAATATTTGTTGTATAATTATAATAGACGGTACGCTGACGAATATAAGGGACACAACCAATTGCTTACTCTATATTTCTATACCGCCGAAACGAAGTTTGGGGGGTTAGGAGTCACTCGGTGGCCAATTGGTCGGTCGGTCGGTCTAGCCGTCCGTTGCGTTGTCCTTGTCCGGAGCATAACTTGAAAACTAATATTGGAATTCAATACAACTTCATACAATGCTCAAGCACATTGAGAGGAAGTGCAGTACACAAGAACCATAACTCCATCTTGACTAATTACAGAGTTATTGCCCTTTGTTACTTTTCCTTGAGCATAACTTGAAAACTACTGGTTGGAATTCAAAACAACTTCATACAATGGTCAAGCACCGGTACCGTTGGCCTAGTGGTTAAGGTGTCCGCCTTCGGATCGGGAGGTCGAAGGTTCGAGCCCCACGGGGAGCGTTAATTGAAGGATGAATGTTAAAGGGGCTACACTGAGGTCTGACAGGTAATTTGGTGTCCAAAAAAATGTAAACAAATTTCCTCACAAATCACAATATTATAACTAAAATAACAATAACTTACACTTTAACCGACCCTCTAACAACAATTATGTTAGAAAATGCATTTTCACATTAGCTTTTGATGCAAAAATGAAAGCTGGTTTTCCCAGACATGTACAGAAGTTACCCACAATTTTCATCGGGTATGACTAAAAAATACGCAACGGACATTTTTTCGGAACAACAGAGTAAACGGGGGTAAAAAAGTCTATTTGATTTTTTCTCAACACTCTAAACCTATCATGTTTATATAACTTGAGTATAACGAAGAAAAAACTGTATAAAAGATAATCAAAGGTAGCAATTTCGTTTGTCTTGAAAAATCAAAACGCCAGCGAAGCAGACATTTTCTAGACAAAACGGAAAGATATTATATACATGTACAATTATTTTCATTGACATTTCATTTTTCAATTTCAATTATTCTAAGGCAAACATAATGCATCGGTGATATTTATACTATAACGAGCACAGTGTAATCACACTAATAAATGTATTTAACGCTATCTATAACGTATTTTAATCAAATACAGTTAATGACATGTCTCATTTGATTTGATTGTTTTTGGGATAGAGTGGGGGTTACGTCGCACTTACAAACTTGCTTGCATGATTTCAGTCGGCCATATTCCCTAGCCATGAAAGATAACTCCCTGTCCACCAAATTATTCCCTTTCAAATGAACTCAAAGAAGGGACCTTTTAAAAAGACTTTGTATTTATTTATTCGATTTTTTGTTCAGAAACAGACATTTTTTTCTTTACCTTTGTTTAATTTGCTTTCTATCTATATATGGTTCCTTTGGTAAACATATGAGTTTTGATGGTAAACAAATGAATTTTCTGAACCGAAATTAATCTAACACACAGCGTTGCTGTCATCACATGTAAACAATACATTAAGTCGGTAAGAATATTGAGATATTTGTTTGACTATCAGTTTCAAATGCAAAATACTAATATGGAAAACAACTTTGTGTAGTTTATGTGTATTGATTTAATGTGTTTGTCTGATATTTTAGTTGTAAAAGCCATGTACACTTAGTGTCGCTTCATAGCAACCGAGTTTAAAACGTGAGCGGTAACTGAACGAGATATGGCAAAGCGCATGCTCGCGCACTGACTTCCGCTCTATCGAAATACTGCATGTACGTATAGCGAAAGTTCGTAAGTGCGTCGCACAAAACTGTGTAAGTCATTTTGGCGACTCTTCAGTTTTACTGGCGGAGTAAGAACTCAGGTGCCCCCTTTGAAAAATTGTTTCTGGCACAAACGGGCATCTGTGTATGTAGTGAGTGACGTTTCGTAGGCTATCTTGATAGGATCGTATATACACGTTCCACACACAATTACATCATATTCATATATCATAGGCAAACCCTATGAACCAGCTTCTGAATGTGGCATTTCTATCGTTATTCCACAAAAAAGCACCCCCCTCCCCCCCCCCCCCCCCAAAAAAAAAAAAAGAAAGAAAAAGAATGAGTACATCAATGGGCATGCTCTGGAGTGTTGGAAACTATTACCTGCACTCCAGTTACGCACTGTGCATGTATATGAATTCGATTTAACTCTGACATGTTTTCAACAGAAAAGTCTTCAAACTATGATACAATAAATGTTTATGATTCTATTGTATCATAGTTTGGAGAACTTTCTGTTGAAAATGTGTCAGGGTTAAGTCGTATACATATACATGCACAGTGCGTTAACTGGAGTGCGGGTATTAGTTACCCGCACTCCAGAGCATGCCCATTGATTGGCTCATTATTGCTGGGGTTTACACATTGTGACGGCAGTGAAAGTGAAATCGACAGAAATGTCATATTTAGATGCTCGTTCATTGGTTCATTTTTTGCCGGGGTTTCATATTGTAACAACAGGGAACGTGTTTTTATGTTTGACTATGATACAAAAGAGAAAGAACACCAAAAACACTCGGTAATCTGATTAATACTCGGGGGCTACGCCCCCTCGTACAAATCAGATAACCTGTGTTTCGGTGCTCTTTCTATTACTTAGAAACTTGTTTAGACTTTAATGATTTTTCGGTGAAAACGATATATAGTTTACTTGTACTACAGATAAGATCAAAGTGCTGAAGGCACTGAAGAAAAAACCGGATAAACTAACACATTTTCACTCCAGTTTCACAGGTAAATTAATTTTATATGTCGCGGTTTACATCTTAAATATCAGCTAACCTTTGCTTTTTGAGACTTTTGGTTTTGAAAATAAGTCTAAACGAGTAAAATAAACCCACTTTTATGGGCAAATAATTTAATAAGTAGCATCCCCCGATTTTTCTTTCATAAAATTGGCTTTTAGCAAATTCTTTTCTATTCAAAATATTAAGAACATTCTGTCAGTGACGTGTCTTCTACTTGAAATCTTCCTGGTGGTATTTTTTTCGGTAACAGGAAGAAAATGACAGTCTGTTCATTTGATCATGACTGTGAAAAATCATGTTTTGTGAACCAATTTATCCTGCCGATAAAGATTTTGCAAGCAATCTGGTGGTTTATGTTCTAGTGCTTACACTTAGTATTTAATTCCAAAGAACATTTCTTTTCATTCAGCTTTTAAACAGAATCTAAAAGAAAAATTTAAACCCCCAATAGTTCCCCCATTCTTCATTTCTGGTGAAAGATTTTCACAGTTCCATCATGCAAGAATACGTAATAAATGTAGTAACCTAAACTCCGACTTATTTTACAACCACTTACGTGATAATCAAAAATGTGACTGTGGATATACCATAGAGGATGCAGAACACTATTTTTTCAAATGTCCGTTATTTCATCAACAGCGCCATCAATTATTCATTAATACCCGTCCATATCATCCTTTAAGTGTAAAGAAACTGCTGTTTGGAATTGATAACTTGTCGCCTGAAGATAATGACATTATTTTTTGGCATGTTCAAAAATATATAAAGAATACGAATCGTTTTAGAACTTAATATATCTTAATGATAATTAAATATAACTCCGTGTTTCTATTTTTAATGCTGGTCCAGTAACGGAAATGGAGGCGAAACCTGTTTTTGTTTTGTTTTTTTTTTTCAGAGGAAAGGTGAACAGAAGTTTGGATGTTTTTAGAATGTGTATTTTTTTTCTATTTCATGATATTTAAACCTCATATCAATTTTTTTTGTTGTTGTTGTTTTTTTTCTCATAATAGTGTCATCTAAATACTTTTATATCAATATAGATATATATAGAAGCAAACTGTAAATATTACTCTGATGATGGCCAAAAAAACCCTATATTTTCTTGTTTTTTCGCCCAAAAAATTAAAATTTCTAAAAAATTTTTTTATTTAAAAAAATTTTTTTTTAAATTCTAAAAGGGGCCCAAATTTGGTAAAATTTCAACATGTTTTCCCTTTTTAAATAATTTTCCTTTTTGTATTTTTTTAAAATTTTTTTAATTAAAGTAACTTATGGGAAAAAAAAGAAAATTTTTTGAAAAAAATAGAAACCCTTTGGGGTTTTAATTTTTTCGGTTAAAAAAATTTAAAGAAATTTAAAAAAAAATCTTTTTTTTAAATTTATTTTTTGCAAAAAACCCGTTTTTTTAAATTGATGTTTTAATTAAAAAAATTTTCTGCAAAAAACAAAATTTATATTTATAATAAATTTTTAATTTAAATACCTTAAAATCTAAATCTTTTTTTTAAAATTTAAAAAGAAATATATAATTTTAATTTTATTCAAAAAATTTATAACCCAAAATATTTTAAATTAATTTTAAATTTTTTTAATTTAAAAAAAAAAAATTTTTTTTTTTTAAATCCCAAAATTTTTCATTTTAAAAAAATTTTTTTATTTTCTGAAATTTTTTTAAAAGTTAAAAATTTTTTTATTCCTAAAATTTCGTAATCAAAAAAAAATTTAAAATTTAAAAAAAAGCAAAAAAAACAATAAATTTAAAAAAAAAATTTAAATTTAAAATTTAAAAATTTTTTTTAAAAAAAAAAAAAAAAAAACAAAAAAAAAACAAAAAAAAAAATAATTTTATTAAAAAAAAAAGCAGGTTTTTTTTAATTATTAAAAGAAAAAAAATGCAAATCATTTTAAATTCATCTTTCTATGTTTTTTTCAAAAAAAAAAACCCCGTTTTTTTAAAAAATATTTTTAAAAAATTTAAAAAAAAAATTCAAATTTTAAATTTAAAAAAATTTAAAATTATTTTTTAAATTTTTTTAAACCCTTTAAAAAAAATTTTTATAAAAATTTTAACAATGGTTTTTTTATAAATTTTTTTAAATTTTTTAAAAAAAAAGTATTTTTAAATTTTTTAAATTTTTTAATAAAAAGAGTTTTTTTTTTAATTTTTAAAAATTTTTTTTAAAAAAAATATATAAATTTTTTTTTTTATTTTATATTTAGGGAAAAATCTTAATTTTTCTTTCCCTTTTTTGTAAAATTTTTGTTTTTTTTTTTAAACCAAAATTTTTTTTTATTAAAATTTTCATTTTTTAAAAAAATTTTCAAAATTTTTTAAAAAAGGTTTAAAAATAAAAATACAAGGTTTAAAAAAAAAATTTAATTTTTATTGCTAAAAATAAAAAAAATAATTTTTTTAAAAAAAACCAATTGGTAATTTTTTCCGAATTTTGAAAAATTGTTACAAATTCAAAAAAATAAATATATAGAAATTGCTTTTAAAAGATTTTTCTCACAAGATCATATGTGAACAACAAGAAATTTAACAAACAAACCCATAATTTGCTTTTAAATTTATGGATTGTTGGTATATTCCACTTTCGCACTTTCGTTTCTGCTGATACACAAAAAATTCTCCGTTTCGCTTTTTAGTCAATCCCGAGAATCATCACGTGACCGTTGTTTTTATTCAGATTTACAAACTGAAAGGTGTTTAAACGCTTTTCCCACAAATTTGGAGAAAATATGTATTTCAAACGATTTCCCAATCCAAAGAACACATATCAATGTATCACTGATTCTGTTTGAATGTCCCTAACACGCAGGTAACAAAAGAATATCGGTTCGTGAAATTTTACTTTTTTTTGTGACATTCGGCCGTACCTCAGTGGAGTACCTTTAACACGAACGAAAAAATCATTCTTAAAGTTCAACAGTTTATCCTAGCTTCCAAACGTTTTACTAACTAATATCAACTTTTTTCTGTACATCACTTCCCGATAATATTGTGTGCAGACATATTTTCTCTATTCTTTATCTTAATTCAAATCGTTATTTAAATATTTTTGTCTGTTTTTTTCTTCGAAACATTCTAAACAAAATCATCTGGAAATAAAACTTAAATTGAATACTTGTTAAAAACAATATTTTACTTAGTAATACAAATTGTTTGGAGTAATCTCCCAATATTATGAAATAATCTTGAAACAGAAATTTTCTTATTCTACTATTCTAGATAGTAATGTTCTTACAAATTTATTCATTTTAATTATTTATCTGATTTCCTTTTTCTGTATTATTCTAACCAAATATGTGTATATTTTTTATTGCAAGTACCTTATGTGTGGAAAGGAATTTACATAAGTCACATTTGACTTGTTTTCCAATCCACGAAATATATCAGTGTGATTGTATATGCTTACTGTATATATTTATGTTGTAAAAATATAAATAAAATATTGTTTAAACTAACATCGAGTTAGCAAGGAGAAAAGGTTAATAAAAATGTTTTTATTTGAATATGTAAATATTAGGCATGATGAATGTTAACTGATCATTTTCTATTCTAGTTCACGAGAGAAAAAAGATTTGGGTAACGGACACGGGTACTTTTATTGTTGATAACTCCCATGCAATATTTCATGTGCAAGCAATATCTTTGCAGGACTGATTTAGCAAAATCCAGTGCTCTAAATAACGCTCCGCTTTTAGATATGACTGGGTCGAACGTTTAGCGGTAATCGCTATTGACCACCAACGTATAGCGGTGCAATACTCCTTAAAATTTAAGCGAGATGAAATTATGCGATACAGACTTATGGCGGATTTATTTGTGTAAACACGCGTCAGAGTGAGTGTATTTTATTAATTATTTCATAAATTTTCGATTACAATTACATATTTTGTATATAGAACCGACACATATTTCATCAAAAATTACATAGGCTTAAATTCATAATTTAAAAAAAAATTATTGAAGGTAAACTGACGGCAACTGATTTCTGTCGGTGAATATAGTCGCTAAAAGCAAGCTTATATTAATATAGTTAATTTCTTTTTCTTCTTTATTCTATAAGGGTAATCATAATTGAGTTGCATAGCAAGTACGTTTGTGCTCTTCTTCTTTCCTTTAGCATTTACTTCTAATAAAAGTTTCGTATCACCATCTATACAAGTGCTACTATTTGAACTAAATTTTAATAGTTAGATATCTACATGTGATAATTAGGAGTTGAAAAAAGTAACCTTTACTCTAAGATCTTAGATAACTATATTTCTTGTCATCTCTCAATTTTTAACAACGTTCATAGTTACTGTTTCTCCATTCCAAAAATTTGGAGTCTCAAATTTCAAGAGTCTTGTTTTTTTTGTATTGTATCTTGTTTGTGATTTATTTTTCCTTTTGATCATGTTATTTGTGTTAAGTTTTTTTTCTGTAGTCTAATTTATTACTAAAGAATCTATGCAATTCAATTTTGTTGTTTATTTTCCACTTTCGTTCATCTATGATATGTCTGACATTTGATTTTGCTCTCGATATTGATTAGGCGATACTGTATTCCTAGAAATTATTTCGAGCTTAATAAATTAGCGCTTTTCGCGCTGAATACATTTGCAAATACGAATTTATTTCTGATGACTTTTTACTCAGCCAATCATCGACGAGCTTTCATAATTTTGAAAGCGATGTGGTTTCTGATTTTAACCCTGGGAAAACCAATACTGAGTAGGTAATTTTCACGATTTCGAGAACAAATATATGACGTTGTCAATAAAGCCGACAAGTGTACTGGCAAAACAATCTTGCCCATTAAAAATTAACTATTTTTATTTCAAGTTAATTTGTTAAAAATTACTTCAAACATTTTTTCCAACAAAAGCAACAATTTGTTTAACTTCCACGGGTGACGGTATTTTGATACTTCTAATGCCTATATGTAATAACCGGTTTGATTGCATGGCTAAAATATCTTTCTCGGGAAATCCGAATTATAAAGAAGGCGAAACATATATGTATGGTCGTCATCAGATCTACTAAAAAGGAAGAAGTTTATTTTCTCCCTCACTTACGTTCGTCCGAAAATAAAAATTATTTGCTATACTTGACAAGGAAAAACCAAAGACAGTATCGAGTTAGAAAGCGGTTTGCTACTTTTTATTTCTTAAAGTCGACAAATGTTTTCTCATAGCAATACATGAATAATAACGTATTTTATCATGTAATAAAGCCAATAAATATCTCCAAAGACAAATATTCAATCAACATAATTATACAGATAATTGAGCCATTCAACATAAAGCAACAATCTCACTTGTATAGACCTTAAATTAACTGAACAAAAGTAATGTTACTTGTACAGTAGCAAACCTCGAATGACTATTTAGCCGCGAAATACGCACGAGAAAAACGAGAACTATTCATACCAAAGACTTTTTAAATACCACGAAGCAAAAACTAGAAAGTACCGAAAACAATATTTATTATTTTCTCCCTCACTTACGAAAATAAAACAATTATTTGCTATACTTGACAAGAAAAAACGAAGACAGTATCGAGTTAGAAGGCGGTTCATTGTGTACACCGGTCAAGATACTGACTTACTGTCGATATTTGAGACGGGTGCGTATACAATGGAAGGCGGTTTGCTACTTTTCGAATGCAAAGATGAGAAAACTACAAGCCTAGACTTTTTTCTAGTAACGGAAAGTTGATTCTCAAGACTGTAATGAATATAACCATCGGCAGAAGAAGGAGATTTCCAACGACCGTGCTTATTAACTAATCTAGCATCTAAGTTCGCGTCGCTTTTTGCCGCAGCAGACGCTCCGCCGCTACGCCGAAATTCGAACCGTCTTCCCCAATTTATTTAAAGCCTCTATAAGAATTTCCCGTGCTCCGCAAAGAACGGGTTTATCTTTACCTACCGGCTCTTTTGTTAAAAGCGGTCTAGTAAATTACTTACCGACCGCTTAACAGGTCTGCAAATATATACCGACCTGTTATTGTTCTATTGTTCTCTATACAATAGAAAATATGTGAAGTCAAGAAACTCGTGCATTACACAATATTCACCGTAAACGCAGAAATTTTGAAAAATAACGCTGAATTGTGCCAATTTATATGGGGGGATAATGACCACTTTGAATAGGAAAAAGGGTCGATATATATTTTAAAGTACATCTGATCAAATAAATGGAATAGAATTAGCGCATACGGCTGTAAGGACCCTCGATCATAACATATATTCCAGATTATTTGTGAGAAAAACGAACTGGCTACTGTTCTGGCGTTGAAGTTGGTGTTTCGCCGATATTAATGAGTACAATAACGCACATTTAGCCTTTCTTTATGGTTTGCTTTTCGGTATACCTAACACATTTGCCGAACTACATAGCTTCAGAAGATACTAGTTTTCGGCATTTATTCTGATTTTGCACAATCCTGCATTATTAAACAATTCTGCAATATAGGATATATACGACGATTGGTGCATATCAAATCAAAATAATCTTCTGCATCTTTCTTTCCCAAAATATTACTTTCAGTGAGAGTATAGTTCATCTTAAGGATAAGACCGTTTTTTTTTTCGGGGTTTTTTCCCCAAATTTTTTACATTACAATTTGGATTTTGTATACCAGTACTCGCCTGTTCTTCGCAAGAATACGACTTGCGCTTCCATTCTAGACCGCGTGCTTACATGCGGTCTTATCAAACATATGAACAAGTCAAATGGTTTCCTGCGGGAGCAAATTGTATTTTTTTTTGTTTAATAATAATTTTTATCAACAGATATGATAGATCTGAAATGTAAACATGATAAACCCTAAGTATGCATTTCCACATGCTGATCAAAATTTCTGTAAAGTGTGCTGATTTTAACTCACTGTGGGAGCTGTAACAAAAAAGAACGTTCAATATGGACAAATAAAATTAGCCCCAACCCAGCAAAAAAAAGATATTTAAAAAGCCTGTAGGTCTTCCATTTCTTCAGGTCATGGGGAGTGTCAAAAGAATTAAATATGTAAATGAATAACTAACATCTGATTTATTTTCCTTTTTTAATGAATATATGAATATATACAACTTGAGCAACAAAATGTAAAAAGTGTCTTATACTTAACATTTGCAGTATGAAGCAAAAATCGTTACCATAATGTTCAATATGAAATTTTACTTTTCAAACTGTGTACATGGTCAAATTTGCTGAACTGAACATCTAAGGTATATTTATTAAACAACAGGGCCATGATGGCCCCAAGATCGCTCAACTGTATATATGCCTCCAGGCAGACCAATTTTAACCCAAACGCTTTTATTTGAACAAAAGTGGTAAGACACCCATTGATAAATATCTATATTCTAGCTCTTTGGGTTTAAAAAAAAAGATGTTAAAAGTTTTTACTATACACATATAGGAAAAAAGTATCTAGCATCTAAACTCTAGCTCTTTGTTTTTTTTTTTTAATTTTTTAAATTTTTTGCTATAAACATAAAGGGAAACTTATTTCAATATGTATATAAAATGATTAAAACAGATGGTAAAACAGAATAGAACCAACATTAAAATGTATACATTCACTTTGTATACATACATAAAAATACATGAATTTATGCGACTTCAGCATAACATGGAGAGGTATATTTAACGTAATTATAACTTGTAGTTAACAGTTCTATTTCCAAAAACAGTATGAAACACAGTTTGTATGAACATTTTGGAAAAATTAAATAAAACGCCCTAATTCAGTACTGGACAAAAACATTTTTTGTATATTGATAATGGTGAGCAAGTTACTATGGTAGGACAACATCTAAATGGAAATTGAATAGAAAAAAACTTAAATAGTTAGCATATATGTATTTAGCGAATATATTATGATATGACTGACTAGTAAATACCAAGCACATAGAAATATATAAAAATTTACACACATGTATAATCTCTGAAAGAACATGAATGACATTGAACACCCATTTTGAAAGACTGTTATATTTACAAGACAACATTGACATATGAAAATCATACCATTTTTGGTCAAGCAATACTGGTTAAAAATAGTTAAAAAATGAAAAAAAATGTTGACATGAAATTGCTCCACAGAACTGAGATAAAAAAAAAACTGATGAAGGAATGAACAATTGGTGCTTTCACATAATATTTTTTATGGATTTCTCAAAACAATTAAAATTTAACAATGCACATTTCAATATGTATATAAAATGATTAAACAGATAATAAAACAGAATAGAATCAACATTAAAATATATACATACATAAAAATACATGAATTTATGTCGACTTCAGCATAACATGGAAAGGTATATTTAACGTAATTATAACTTGTAGTTAACAGTTCTATTTCCAAAAACAGTATGAAAAACAGTTTGTATTAACATTTTGGAAAAATTAAATAAAACGCCCTAATTCAGTACTGGACAAAAACATTTTTTGTATATTGATAATGGTGAGCAAGTTACTATGGTAGGACAACATCTAAATGGAAATTGAATAGAAAAAAAAACTTAAATAGTTAGCATATATGTATTTAGCGAATATATTATGATATGACTGACTAGTAAATACCAAGCACATAGAAATGTATAAAAATTTACACACATGTATAATCTCTGAAAGAACATGAATGACATTGAACACCCATTTTGAAAGACTGTTATATTTACAAGACAACATTGACATATGAAAATCATACCATTTTTGGTCAAGCAATACTGGTTAAAAATAGTTAAAAAATGAAAAAAATGTTGACATGAAATTGTTCCACAGAACTGAGATCAAAAAAACTGATGAAGGAATGAACAATTGGTGCTTTCACATAATATTTTTTTTATGGATTTCTCAAAACAATTAAAATTTAACAATGCACTTTTCAAAATGTATATAAAATGATAAAAACAGATAATAAAACAGAATAGAACCAACATTAAAATGTATACATACATAAAAATACATGAATTTATGTCGACTTCAGCATAACATGGAAAGGTATATTTAACGTAATTATAACTTGTAGTTAACAGTTCTATTTCCAAAAACAGTATGAAAAACAGTTTGTATTAACATTTTGGAAAAATTAAATAAAACGCCCTAATTCAGTACTGGACAAAAACATTTTTTGTATATTGATAATGGTGAGCAAGTTACTATGGTAGGACAACATCTAAATGGAAATTGAATAGAAAAAAAACTTAAATAGTTAGCATATATGTATTTAGCGAATATATTATGATATGACTGACTAGTAAATACCAAGCACATAGAAATATATAAAAATTTACACACATGTATAATCTCTGAAAGAACATGAATGACATTGAACACCCATTTTCACAGTATATAAACGATTTGAACCCCAACCGGATCTTGTGAGAAGAATTCAGCATCTAAACGTACAATCAGGCGTAATGACACATTAAACTATTAAAAATCGTCTTGAATTTAATATGTTACGGTATGTTAACATTTGATTCATATTAAGAGATAATTTATCTTTGCTTAAATATACATCCATAACCTTCTTCGTAAAATATATGCGCATAAAACGCTGTGCTCTTCGCCTCATATTTTGTTTATGTCAACACACACCGATTACACAAGCAAATGTATGCCTAAAATTGTTTTATTTCACTATCACTCATATTTGAATCTTAACTTTATTGTCTTAACCTCATGTTACCGGACAGACACTTGTGAAAATATCTTTGAATATTGATAAAACATAGTAAATAATAGAGGCGACATTTCTGATAACTGTACCCGTCTTGCTAAAACAATTTTAATGATCTGTACCCTACTTGTGTTTTCACTGAACCGTTACTTGCGAGTCACTTTTGATGATTTTTATTGTGTTTTTGTCGTATGTTCTTAATTTTGATGTGCAGAATATGAAGTTATTGTGTCACAAGAGAAGGGTACATGTTTTAGTTCTATGTAAGTAACTAAAACTGCATATGAATTCGTCATGTTTTCACTCTACGAAAATACCGGCATGAAGTGGCTGTTTAAACGAATCAGAAAGACAATTGTTTCTTGAAAGGAATAATTAACTAACGAGTAACGACATTGTTGTTAGTTTTGACGTGACCGTTATATAACGTCACGTATAAAAAAAAACTCGAAATATCATTACAAGATTTTTTTGCAGATTACTTATTTCAACATGTTGAAAGCTTTCACCTACCGTTGATTTCATTCTGCTTTTTTAAACACTGTTTTATAATCTCAGAAATTAATTGACTTTCTTTTTTCTGACATGTATGACTTTTATTCTTGTATATCTTTCATAGACGTCGACAATTTTGGCATCTTTTTAAACGGAGAATATTCGGGAAATTTTGAAATTTTAATTGTCAGTGTTTCAGCTATTGGTGTTATAAACTGCTTTTTTTTTCGTTTACGTTATTGGCTGTGACGCTGAATTTTTTTAAATAGAAAATTTTATTCTTCTTTTTTTCAAGTTGCAGTCTGGATGGCGAATAATTAGAGGTCAATGATGTCATTGAAATTCGTAGTCTTTACTGAACAGTATATGCAGTTGTATTCTTGCATGGTGATGCGAAAGAAAAATATACATAGCATTATATATTTTCTTAAACAAATGATTAACAATATTGATCAGTTAAACCAATTCTCGGTAAAATACCTTATATCCCACCTTATATACTAAAATTCTATTATAATCATTTATATTTTCTGGCAATAATTGATACAAAATCGCAATGAACGTAAACTTTTTCTCCAATAAATCTTTAAAAATACTCACAGGTCAGGGTACAGATAAAATTTCGTAAACTCACAAGTAGGGTTCACAAATCACCAGCAAGTAACGTTCAGTTTACGGAAATGACCTCCTTGGTAAAACTCTTAAATGTATGTTCAAGATACAGCAATATGTTATGCATATGACTAAATTATCGTTTGTTATTGATTAATTTAGTAGTCCGATATCAAAATTCAATGTTTAACTAAATCAACATTGGAATAAGACGGATTTTTGTTCGTGTTCAGTGTTGATCACATGAAAGCTGTTCGTGAGTTTCGATTATTTTATAGCCTTCGTGCTAACGTTTATGTTTTGCATAACTTAGACGTTTAATAAAGTTTCTCTCTTATAATATAAATATAGATTTATTAACCTAACGGTCCATCAGTATCAATATAAATACCAATATCGTAAACAAGTGAAGTGGCAGAATATGGCTGACACTAAAATCTTCTCACAAGATCCGGTTGGGGTTCAAATCGTTTATATACTGTGATTTTGAAAGACTGTTATATTTACAAGACAACATTGACATATGAAAATCATACCATTTTTGGTCAAGCAATACTGGTTAAAAATAGTTAAAAAATGAAAAAAATGTTGACATGAAATTGTTCCACAGAACTGAGATCAAAAAAACTGATGAAGGAATGAACAATTGGTGCTTTCACATAATATTTTTTTTATGGATTTCTCAAAACAATTAAAATTTAACAATGCACTTTTCAAAATGTATATAAAATGATAAAAACAGATAATAAAACAGAATAGAACCAACATTAAAATGTATACATACATAAAAATACATGAATTTATGTCGACTTCAGCATAACATGGAAAGGTATATTTAACGTAATTATAACTTGTAGTTAACAGTTCTATTTCCAAAAACAGTACGAAAAACTTAGTTTGTATGAACATTTTGGAAAAATTAAATAAAACGCCCTAATTCAGTACTGGACAAAAACAGTTTTTGTATATTGATAATGGTGAGCAAGTTACTATGGTAGGACAACATCTAAATGGAAATTGAATAGAAAAAAACTTAAATAGTTAGCATATATGTATTTAGCGAATATATTATGATATGACTGACTAGTAAATACCAAGCACATAGAAATATATAAAAATTTACACACATGTATAATCTCTGAAAGAACATGAATGACATTGAACACCCATTTTGAAAGACTGTTATATTTACAAGACAACATTGACATATGAAAATCATACCATTTTTGGTCAAGCAATACTGGTTAAAAATAGTTAAAAAATGAAAAAAAATGTTGACATGAAATTGTTCCACAGAACTGAGATCAAAAAAAACTGATGAAGGAATGAACAATTGGTGCTTTCACATAATATTTTTTATGGATTTCTCAAAACAATTAAAATTTAACAATGCACATTTCAATATGTATATAAAATGATTAAACAGATAATAAAACAGAATAGAATCAACATTAAAATATATACATACATAAAAATACATGAATTTATGTCGACTTCAGCAGAACATAAGGTAATCATAACTTTATTTAACAGTTCTATTTCTAAAAACAGTATGAAAAACACTGTTTGTATTATCATTCTGGAAAATAAAAAAATGGCCTTAACAGATATGTTGACAGCATGATATAACCAATGATTTTTTTCTTATTTTAACTTAAAACACCAACAATATTCTATCATAAGCTTTTAATGAAATTCATATAAAAGTGACAAAATATCAGCATTGTTTTATATATAATCTTATTCTGATTTTATGATATTACATACTTATAAACAAAAAATCTAGGCCTGTTTCTCTGCATATCTTATAAGGTTACAAATGTGATAAATGTGTAATATAAACAACTATTGATTAACCCAATTAGACAGTGAAACCTCAAACCTAAGCTCCTTTAGTACCTTTAAAATCCGTTTACTTAAAAAGAAGAGAACAAATACTAAGACTGCTTTTTAACAATTGACGAAGTCACTTTTAAAATGCTGATAGTGTACATGATATATACATGTATATAAATGAAATTTAATTGATTTTTTCTATCTTGTACAGATTGTTTCCCAACACTTTGGCTGTAAATTGTACAGGCAATTTTGACACCATGGTCATCTGATCTTTCTTCTACTTTTCCGAACAATTTTTCGAGATTGTTCTGGAACAGAACAACTTCCTTCTTCAGATCTTTGCCAGTTATACAGACTTTCGCTCTGTATGTCCATACATGCGTGTCACCTTGACAGGTTGGGCATATCCCATCAATCAGCTTCTTCTTATGGCAGGCTGAAATGATATGTGTTATGATAGTGTGAAAAATTGCAGTAAAGAACAAAGATCTTATTTTGAAGTAGTTTAAAATACTTCTCATAAACATTAATGTAATAAAACTATCAAACATTTCTTTTATAAGTACTTCATATATCTAAATTTTAAACATCTATAACTAAAACAGCTACCCCGAGTGACTGCGTCGCACGGTATTTCCATCAAATTGTCCACCAACAGGCAATATCTTTACATGTGCATACTCGGAAAACACATCGCTAGCTAACTGCATTTCGATATTTTTACATAAATGTCTTTAATCTTCAAAAATTATGAAAAACTCACCTTGTTTATCGTGTCACACGTCAAAGATGGGTGCTCACAACGAGGAACGGAAGTTGCTCACAACATTTTTACCGATGGACATTTTTCACTCGTTGTGAGTTAAACGGGCGTGTATTACCAAGCAAAATTTCTGGTGCTTGAAAGATAAGGGTACCTGGTTGCATACCTGGTGCATAGGTGGTAGCAGAACTATTTATTGTTAACAATTTTGAAATCCCCAAGTCACATAATTTCACTACTTCTAAAGATTCTGATTTTCTCTGGCTTTAAGTCTCGATGTAATATAATAGGAGAACTGTTGTACAAGTAAGCAACAGCCTGGAATATCTTTTCAGCAATGTGGCACTTTTTTAGAAGGGGGATTTGTTGGCATCGATCACCAAACAGTAGGTTATCTAAATTTGATCCTTTTATGTACTCAGACACAATGTGTAATGCATTATTATATACCGAATACCCCATAAACAGTATAATGTGTGGATGCCTTACTCTGCTGAGAACTTTTACTTCTTGTTCAAGAGCTTTCTTGACTAGTTTAATTCGCCTTATTTTTACAGTTTTTATTGCAACTGGAGTAAAAGGATAATGTGCCAAATGTACTGTTCCGAAAGAGCCTTCCCCAATTTTAGGTACCATACATAAACTATCATAAGGAATTTCTGGCATTTGCATCTGTTGAGAAATTTAGCGCGTGTATAGGATTATACTTGACTGTACTTGAACGTTCTTTGAAATAGTCACAGTTTGTCTGTTCACTCACATTCTCATTCATGACATGACTTTTTATTACTTTATTGTCTGTAATGGAATCATAACTAGGAGTTGATCGTTCAGTAACAGTAAAAATATCAACTGTTTTGTCCTCCATTGATGGTTCAGTAACACTGTCAACTGTACTGTCCTCCATTGATGGTTCAGTAACAGTGTCAACTGTACTGTCCTCCATTGATGGTTCAGTAACAGTGTCAACTGTTTTGTCCTCCATTGATGGCTCAGTAACAGTAGCAACTGTACTCTCCTCCATTGATGGTTCAATAACAGTAACAGTATCAACTGTACTGTCCTCCATTGATGGTTCAGTCACATAAGCAGTATCAACTGTACTGTCACCCAGGGACTGAAGTCTTACTCGGTCAGTTAAAATCTCCTGAGTTGCATGACAAGTGTTTGTTGAAAGTTTTATTTTTTTCTGCCAGCAAAGCTTGAGAGTCCACCCTTACAGCTGCACATTCATAAAGTGTATCTTCATCTGATACCTTCACCAAGTATTCACCAGGATCAGTTACGGGGATTAAGCAAAGGTCAGGTCCACTTGCAAAGAGTTCGTTGTTTTTATACCACTGAAGATATGCACCAGAATTATGTTCTTTATAAAGTACTCCAAGTATGATTTCCTTGTTTTCTTGCTTCTTAAAACCCACAATCTGGTCAGGTGTATGAATTATTCCTTTTGCATTTGATGTAGCTGTTGGATATTCAAAGTGGTTAGGACTCGGATCTGCTTGGCTCAAAATAGAGATCTTGTTGACTGTTATGCCTGTCACTTTGAAACTATTTTCCAGTGGATTATACCCATCTCTTTCTCTGTCAGGATCACTTACAATTGTGTCAAGGAAGCAGTCATCAATGGTTTGACAGATTTTTTGTGAACATTTTGCTGTGTATGATGAGTTGCAAAGTTTAGTGTACTTTACACATATTTCACCAGGTGTTTGGTTATTTACTATCAATGAAGTTAAAGGAACCGGAATGCTTTTATCATCTACATGCTGTCTAACTGGCTCTCTACCGTCAATCTCCTGTTTTCTACATGTTCTCAAATATAAAAAGTACTGAGAGGAAAACACGCTGATAGACTTCAAGTATGTTTGCAAATTACATTCTTCCCCATTTGGCATGACAAATTTTCAGATTACTTCTCCGTTATATGTAGACAGGTTCACTACCATATCTGATAACTTTCCCATATCATTTTTTTCCATCTGGAAAGAAAATGCTAGTTGCATAATTTATAACTGTCTGAACAGTTTGCTCTTCTTCTTTTTTAAATTCGTATATTCTTGTACCGCCTCCTCTCCGTGCGGTAACTTGTCTTAACTTCCCACGAGTTTCATGAAGCCATCCAAGGTGCAACTTATATATGGCATGTCTACCAGTACCTCGCTGTTTCTGAAAGAAGAAATAATAAGCTATCTAGGATAATTTATTGAAAATACACCAAGGGATATAGTTTTATATAGAAATTTGATGAATCTTTCAACCATCATAACTGAATCTCATAGAAAACTTAAATGTATACGTCATTTAATAAAGCGCCCAAAAATATGTGTCACTCACATAAAACTTGCTGTTTATTTCTTTCAAAAAGTACATTATTTTACGCAATGGTCGTATTCATTGATTCGTTAAATTAATCTAGGTTTTGACAAAATCAAAACACAGTTACCAGACTAAAATTTTAACCAAGTGATCTAGTATTTACCACTCATTTAATGTCCAATATTGAGAATACCTTATGAACACTTTGAACATGTTTCATGAAAATCACAAAAGAAATGTTACCCTGTGTTAAAATACAGTCGCGAGCAACCAGTGATCATGATGACTGTGTTACCTGATTATTGCAAATTAAGCAATTGTATTGTTCTGTAGATTTTTCAGCTATTTTGTAGCATGTTACAGTTATTGTGTAGCAGGAGACACAAACATCAAACAGACGGATGGACACACAGACACCTGCATGCTCTTAATTTGATTTGACTTCTTGGCTTAATTTTTGATTGCACTCGACCAGCTTTCAAATAAAACATTTATAGAGATGAACATTCTGTCAATGTATCACAAAGACCAGAACGTATTTTGACTTTTGAATTATGTCTTATGTATTTTGACTTTTGTATTATGTCTTATGTATTTTGACTTTTGTATTATGCCTTATGTATTTTGACTTTTGTATTATGTCTTATGTATTTTGACTTTTGTATTTTGTATCATGGCATATGTAATACGGCTTATGTATTGTGTATTACGGGTTAAGAAGTATGCATCATTTGATTTATACAGACATGTATAAGAAGTTAGAAGTCTCGCAGCTTGCTCATCTATTACCCTATCTCCTTGGTGATAATTTTACTTGCGAATACTAAATTTGACTGCTATTTGCATGTCGGTTCTGTGCCAAAATAATCATAAATGTTCAAACTGTTTTCTACAACTGAATCTTAGTGCTTCGAATTATTTTGTTATTAGAATAAAAGAAGATTTTGCATGTAGGTTATTTACAGTGTTTATTTTATATTATAAAATCAAACATTGCACAAATGCTTTAGGGATTTGTACTTATAAATAATAAACCTGTTTCTTGAAAAAATACTTGTATTTTCCATTGTAAACAGAGTAACGTAACAGACTGAATGTCTCATTTTTACCTTTTTTGGATTTTCCATCATAAGCTGTTTCTTCTTCTTTTTTTGCCCTGCTATATTTTTAACTAGCTCCTTAATTCGTTTTCTTCTCACATTTTCCTGTAGGAGAAATAATGTTTATTTCATACAGAATATTGCAAGAATCAAGTTTCACAAATGTATCAAAATGTGTCTGTCTTGCAAGAATCTTGTTACTTAATCTAACAAATAATATTCATAATTCCAGTAATGGAATAAGACCTAGAAAACCAATCAAAACAATTTTCCTTGCAAATCTTCATAAAATTTGCGATGAAAACGTAAATCCTAGAGTTAAGATTTAGGGCACTGTAAACTACTTTTTCTCACGAAATGAAATGGTCCATATTAGGACTCGTCCGAGAAATATTTGGGACAAACATCCTGACCATGTTCAACAGAGGCAAAGGAGTGACCATCAGTGTATTAATGTGGATGGACATTCATAAAACCTTACTAAGCCACTGTTTGACGGATGTGTTCTAAAAAAAGAACCTGATATTGAGACAACTTTGCAATTAGAATCTAGGTGAAAAGTAAAACTATAAAAGAGCAAGATGGTTCTAAAATGTACGTCAGTGTTGGTATACTTTTCTGGCCTTTCGTGATCATTGATGCCAGCAGTATTAAGTGTGTATAATTGAGAACCGCTCAAGACGGTGCAGGGGGGGGGGGCGTGAGGGATGTTGCACTTATTCATTATCCCTCATGTACAGACTCAATCAAACTGAGTCTGCAATTTTCGCGTGATTAATGCTTCAGGGGGGATCACTTTGTTTCCATTTTTTTCTTTTCAGTGATGCACATGCCAGTGAAGAGCTTGGAAGTTGAATTTCTTTTATTAACAAAACAATATTTTGAAATTTGGAATAATTTTTATATCTTAATAATTACATTTTCACACATAAATCATGCTTTGTTGTTTGCTACAAAATTCAAATTCTCCGTAAGTGAGATACCCACAGGTGGCAGTATCAGTGTTTGGACACCCACCCCTATCTGCCCCTGGACCCCTACTTTATGTTTATCTTTCCATAAATCTACTTCAAATATCAAAATCAAAACTGACATTCCTCTCTTTTGTTATCCAATTCAGTTCTAGAGAACAATAATCCTGCTGGTCAGTTTTTTTTAAATTGATTTTGTTATTGTAACTGCTTTAAAAACACTCATTAAAGGCAGTTTTAAATTAAAGTGTAGCATTCTTATAAGTACTCCATTATAAGATTTATACATGTCTCATATAAAGTTGTGTTATCAATTGTTATTAGCCTATGACACAGAAATTGTTACTTCGATATGATTCTGAAATAGATATTGTTATTTTATTCTTGATAAATTATCAGTAATAATTCCTTGAATCATTTAGTGGTCTCCTGAATAAACTTGTTACACATGAATAGATTATTCCAAGTGTTGTGACTTATCAGTTCATACCGGGTCAACATTGCATCATTTTATATCTCACCTTACAGTTAATTAGCCAGCAACTTGAAAGATGTAGATAAAAGTGATTTATATTTTCCCTGTTGTTCGCATAGTTTCTATACAGACCATAGTACAGAACCAAATATACAAACTGAATTAAAGATAAAACTCTATAAATTTAAATGATGAATTTATAGATATTTTTGAAATTTTATGTGCTGTAAAAAATTCATTGAGTGAAATATGATCAGACCTATAAATATTCTTTAAGTTATTGCTGTTTATCAAAATACATATCACCTTACCACACATTACGTGTTATATATGCTAACTGGCTTTAATGACGCTGTATCTGCCAAGTGGGACCAGTCCTTTATTAAGCCGTCAAGTGTATCATAATCCATGCTTTTTTAGGGAAATGAACCTTATTCCGCTTTTACACTCATGAATGAAGTTTATCTATCTTTGAAAT
Organism: Ruditapes philippinarum; assembly: GCF_026571515.1. Lineage (NCBI taxonomy): Eukaryota > Metazoa > Mollusca > Bivalvia > Venerida > Veneridae > Ruditapes > Ruditapes philippinarum. Next base: position 133,077 of record NW_026861827.1, on the reverse strand, counting down.
TTTATTCTTATGACAGGCATTATGCCTGCTAACATAAAAAAAACAGATGGCCATAGTAAATCATGATGTTTGCAAACCTCAAAGCAGTAAAATCACTTATTAATTAATCTTGGATATTTTTATTTATTTCCTTACTATTTCAACTCAAAGAAAGTCAAAATATATTGTTCAAGTGATTGCACAGGTTAATGAACAGATATGGTGAGATAAAACTGTGAGGAGTGCTTTGCACTAACAGCAGGAATATTTACCTGTTAAATTGTCTAAATTTTGTACTCTTGATGAAATCTTTGTAGTTTTAGCTGATAATTGAATCGGAGCAATTTAAGTATGTGCTATAAATAAATAGCATAAATAGTGTTCGCTATAAGTGTGAGTGTAAGTATCGATTCTGAATACGGGCCAATATTTTTTTACAAAATTTCTTGTTCTGGCTATTGGTTGCATATTTATGCTTTTCCCGTGCTCAAACTTTTCAATTTTAATAGTGCAGCGCGTTCAACCATGAACGCACGAAATTCACGTAATGTACGGAAAAAATGTGAGAATTGGTGAACTTAAATTGCACGTTGTATTCTTGGATACGACAACGATCAACATATCAGAAAAACACCACATGGGTAGATTATCTGTAGAACAGCGTGAAATAGCCATAGGACTGGTCAACGCTGGTGTACACCAAACAGAGGTTGGTAGCAAAATTTATTTTGTTTAAAAAATTATTTTAATTCCTTTGCATTGTAATAGCAGAAATTCATTTTAATTCAATTTCTATCGCCATTGCATATTATTTATCTACTAATTACATGTCTGTATCATTTGTAGGTTGCGCGACGCATGGGTGTACACCGCAATACCATAAGGAAGCTTATTATAAAGTACAGAACAACTGGCAGCGTGAATAACCTTCCTTGCCGACCACGTGGACGATGTACAACAGCCGCACAAGATAATAACATCGTACAATTACATCTTCAACAGAGAAGACTTACATCTGTCAAATCGGCCAGACAAACGCTCGGGACACACGGACTTGTAGACGGCCCTTTAACGGTCTAGTATTGAATCAGAGGCACCGAGCACAGAGATATTGATGGGCTCGGCGTCATTTAAGAACCACACAAGCAGAATGGGGACGTGTTATGTTTACACTGCTTACAATCGACAACGAGGTCGAACGAGATAGATATGGGGGCGGGTTAGTAATGGTTTGGGCGGGTTTTTCCTTGCATCACAAAACTAACATTGTGTTCATTAACGGCAATCTTACCGCCGCTCGATATCAACAAGAAGTTCTCAAAACTGTGAGGTTTTGCCCATGTTTAGAAACAATAGATGGTTACGGTTGTTGCAAGATGGCGCACCAGCTCATACGGCGTCTTTCTAAATGCAAATAATATCAACGTAATGGAGATACCACCAAAGTCTCTAAACCTAAATGTAATCGAAAATGTATGGGATGAACTTAATCGCCGCGTACGAAAGACTGGATATCTAGAGTCACAAACTATCGCAGAGTCACGTGCAAAAATCATTCAAGAGTGGGCAAATCTACCCTAAAATTATCTACAACGGTATGTTACATCAATGCGACGACTCTGCCAGGCTATAATAAACAGTCAGGGTGGGCACACACGATATTAGAATATCATGTTGCAACATCGTCTTTCGACACGCACTCACATGTTCTCGAAATGCTCCTAAATTTGTATCTTGAATGAAAATAAATTGAATGAAAAATGTTTATGTGTCTCTTTTCTGTATTTATTGAAAATTTCAGCATGATTGGGCTAATATGGATACAGCTATGAGACCATTTATACATGCATACTTATAAGATTTGTTAAGTGTATTTCAATCACCACGTCACCGGACATAATGCAATATTGGTTCTAGCTATATTTATCAAAGTACCATGTTGAAACTGATCAGTTTTACTTTTTCTTATTCTTATAGAAACATTATCATCATTATAATGTATGTCTGACATTTGAATCAATGAAATTTCACTGTAACGTTAAAATCCTGAAAATCCAAGAATACAAATCAAACACAATCTTAATTTTTTCTATATTCATAACATCATTTACAGAGTACACATCGATAATTCTTTGTAAAATGTCAATGTTAATCAGTTGTTTTTTTTTCTTTGATTGACACGAGGGTTCCTTCCTACAACCATCGTATGTCAGCTTCACAAGTCTGTGGTCACATGGGTTATCAAACAAATGAAACTCGTGTTCCCATTTAATAGCATAGAAATAAGAATCTAAAACAGCACTAGTAACTTTCTTAGAGAATAAATCACTAAAGAAAATACACACTGTAGATACATTGGCTGGTAACGATTCAAGAGAATGACACTTACACCACTCTGTATTGATCGTACTTCTTGGATTTTGAGGATCGCACTATGTCCGGTAACTGGTGAACGGCTGCACATAAACGAGGATTACAGGCAAAGTTCAATACATCACTCCAAACCCCGTTGCGAGGAAACTGCAACAATAGCAATTATTAATATAGACATTTGCAAAAACTTTATAATAATGGGTTGATATTACACAATTTCACTGTTTTATATTCAAAAAATAATAATAATAAACAATCAAAGATTGTTCCTCCCTGGTCACTGGAGCAGGGGCTTCATAAACAACAAAAACACATACGATAATCAAGGATTACCCTTCCCTGATCACTGGAGCAGGGGCTTCGAACATTTAATAATTACACTGTAAATTCGTATATCCTAACAAGTAATTGTCACTATATAAATTTAAAGTCACTATCTTTTTACAATAAAGTCACTATAAAATCAATATCTCTTTACAATGAAGCCCCTATCTCCTTACAATAAAATCGCGTGAAAAATAAACAATTTAATATCATCACACGAAATTAATAGTTCTAAAATAGTTTTTAAATCATATCAATAGTTTTTAAATCATATTAATAACTCAAGAACAAACAAAACGTGTTTGTTAAACACAAATGCCCCCGGCTCAGATTCTTGTCAGTAACAATATTTTAAATAAAGGCTGTATGGGCAAAGTGAAAAAAATCTATTTTTAGCACTGGTGACCTTGATCCAACTGACCCCTAACTCCATCCAAAGGAAGAATATCATGCAACTTATTTTCCTACCAAATATGAAATAAATCTGTCAATATATAAAGGCTGTATGGGCAAAGGAGAAAAATCTATTTTTAGCACTGTTGACCATGACCCAACTGACCCCTAACTCCACCCAAAGGCAGAATTCCATGTAAGTTATCTTCCTACCAATTAAAATACAAATCTGTCAATAAATAAAGGCTGTATGAGCAAAAGTGTAAAAATCTATTTTTGGCACTGGTGATCTTGACCCAACTGACCCCTACCTCCATCCAATTAAAAATACCTCAATTGTATGTTCCTACAAAATATACAAGATATCTGTCGATAGAATAAGGTTAATACACCTGTAAAAGTGTAAAAATCTATTTTTGACATTGGTGACCTTGACCCAAATGACCCCTTACTAAAGGATAAGGAAGAAGACTTCCCTTGGTATGACTATTATAAACATGAAATACATTAACTTAAAAATGGGTCAAAGACAGAAAAGGCCGGGTTGCATTTGTATACCAAATATCATGAGGCTATGATGTTACAAAAAATGTTTACCATTGACCATTAACGTTGAAAATTTAACTTAGTCGGTTAACAGGAAGTGGATGAGCAACAGACTTGAAATTGAATCCCACAGTATGGGACCAAGTGTTAATGCTGTATGCCAAATATCAAGAGGCTGTGATAAGTAGTTGCTGAGAAAACTGTTACGAAATATTCCTATCATTAACAGTAAATGTCCAAAATTTAACTAAGTCGGTAAACAGGAAGTGTATAAGTGACAGATCTGTGTCTTAAAATAATACATTATCATATGAAACTGTAAGTTTTTGTGGGGTGTTTTTTCTAAAAAATGTCGCATTTCATCGGAAAGTGTGGTTATTTTCAGTTTAAATTCATGTAAAGCTTGCACCGGGCCAGAAAAAAGCGTGCTCTCTTGGATGTTGTGAATCCATAATATTGCTTTACTCGAACACGATTGGGATATGTTAACATTTACCGTCCGTTAATTGTGTTTTTTACATCGACATGTATATACCATTACGGCTGTCGACGGTTGAACGGCTGTCTGCCCATTTGATTGTGCGGGGTGATTTAGATAAAATCACCCTTGTCTGTTCTCATGTTGTGTCGCACGTAGCTCAAAAAGTAATTGACCTACAGTCATGAAACTTTACAGAAATGTTAGTCAGCAATTGTAGTTTTGTACCTGGATGTTTGCGTGTGGATTTATTCAATATTTGTGTAGCTTAGTAAAAATTGGCAATTTTCAACTTGTGTCGCACATAGCTCAAAAAGTACTTGACATAGGGTCATGAAACTTTACAGAAATGTTGGTCAGCATTTGTGAAATTGTGCACTTGGGGTTTTGCTGGTGGATTTATTCTGTTTTGTCAGAGTAATTGCCCTTGAGTCAGTAAAAATGTCCAATCATCAACTCATGTCGCATGTAGATCAAAAAGTATTTGACCTAGGGTCATGAAACTTATCAGGATTTTTTCTCAGTATGTGAAGCTGTGCACCTGGGGTTTCACTTGTAAATTTATTTTGTTTTGATATAGTTTTGTGAAAATTTGCAATTTCCAATTTTCCAGTCATGCTCTTATATATTTTTATCATCTTATGTTACTGACTACAGTAGTGACACAAACAGAGCAAAGTACAATCATGTCACATAACAATTGTACAAGTCTTGTAAGTATTGTTTGTATTCAATGAAATTACTTTCCTTACCAGGTATAGGCATCAGTGAAAGCATTTTTTTTAATTAAACATCTGGCCCCTCTTTTTAATTATGGACAGTGCATAAGATAAGTATAATTATGCAAAAAATGGTTTACAAAACATTCGGTAAAAATCAAGTACGTAATCTGAATATAACATGACCTGTGCGTAGGAATAATTTGGTAAGGTACCTGTAATGAGCGCATTCATTTTTTTTTTTGCGCGGAGCTTCTAAATTGCTGCATTGCAGCCAGACCTGGGGATGATTACATTGATCAGTAATTGATTTAATTACAATTACTTTCTTTCAGATTTTATTGTAATTGATTACAATTGATTACTGAGACTTGCCTCTGTAATCAATTAAATTACAATTACTTTAAGAAAGTAATTGATTGATAATTGATTACATTCAATGTATAACTATAAACAAAAGTTTCTTAATGCTATTTAATATATACATTATAAACATTATATACACAAAATCAACAGTCATCAATTTAACACACTTTAAGTAACTGTCACATCACTTTATCATATTTTAGCATTGTACTTTAGCATCATAAGTTCATAAAACCGTCTGTCAGTCAGACTGCATCTATCAGGACGGATAATTTTGAGCGCAACACTAGACAAACACTGTACAGGGGCTGATGATGCAGATATGGTCCTCAGTCTTCTTGGTGTAGGTTTCATAATGAACTCTCTGCAACAGAAATTTTGAAAAGTGTTAATTGTACAGTATGCTGTATACAGGTGTTAAAACAGGTGTGAAAACAATAAATTTTTGTATGGGAATTCAAAGAGACAATAGGCTTTACAAAGAAATCATCAATTTTTTACAAACACTTCAATTGTACAACAGTATCCATTATAATATAGACACATTGTCTATTACCTTACAAAATAACTGTTGCAAAGAAGTTACCTACATTGTTTGAAATTTTTTTAAACATAGTTTAACCAAAATATGTGAAACAAAATTTAACATACCTTTATGTGGGTAATGAAATTTGAATGTGACTTAGTGTTTCCATTTATCTTCCATTTATCTTCCTATAGCACATTTTGCACATTTTGCAATGTGCTGTCACATTTCCAGATTCTTTAGGAAATTCAAAGACATCATAAATTCAATGATTTTACATTTTGGTTAGCATACCAGCCAAACAATGATGTCTATCTTTCAGATAGAATTTGGTTAACTGTATGGATTAAAACTTATTTCTTCATTGTGAGTGATGTCTTAAAACATCTCACTTGATATTTTACTAACTTTATGGACAATCATTTTTATCATTTACTTCAAATATGGATATCAGTAGAGAACATTCTTTCTATTTCAATAAAAATGTTGCTATTGTGTATCAAAATCAATCAATTTACACTCTTCAATTTGTGATTCAAGATCATCATAAAGGAGCATAAGTTAAACTGTAACATGTGAAATAAATCATTTGAATTTCAATAGTTTCATGTAAAATCTGAAAGTAATCATCATCAATCAAATTGTAATCATAATTACAGACTGAATTTTAGCTGTAATTGATTAATTACAATTAATGTAATCAATTTTGAGCAAGGTAATCAATTACATGATGATTACAGTGTAATCATTTAATCAATTAAAAAATCGATGATTACGATTAGTGATTACCCCAGGTCTGATTGCAGCAACATTTGTACTTGTAATTATTTAGGGATTGAAATTTCCCGTAGATGTTCTATTTTTAGAAAAGTGTAGCGATAGGTACAGCGATTCCATGTAACATTCAGGAAAAGGGAAGTTTTAAGATTATATTCATGCATATGTAATGAATAAAGAAATTAAGAACAAAGTGCCAAAAAAAGAAGACGATAATACACAATTTTAACAAAATATAGCATTCAACATTATCATAAAGCACTAACATATATATATATATACATATTGCTTTAATATTTTCAAATTTAATATCCATAGTGTAAGGAGTTGAAAATTTTCAGAGATTAAACTCTTTGTCAAAGACACTTTTATAGTCTTTGGTTGCAGTCTTTGTAATTTGAATAATGTATTACGTATACATACATGTTTCTCTATTTCTACTTTTCTAGCAATCTTATTTTTGTCTACCGCGTTAAGGCAGGTGTTCTGATTCTGCCCTGTAACCATTTCTTTTAATGTGTTGAAATTAATATTTAGGGAATTCTTAAAATTTAGAATGACGACTTTGATTTTTAGCTTTTTCACCGACACAAAACCAGTTACTGTCAATTTATCTTCAATAACTTTTTACTATTGAATACAAACTTCTATCATTTCGAGGAAGTTTGCGTAAGTCAGATTCCCGCAAGATCCACACAAAATTTGTAATTTTAATAGTTAATGACTTACATTTATTATAAAATATACTCAATCTGACGTGACATTCTAAAATCCGCCATTATTTCGTTATTGTACAAATTCACCTCGCTTAAAAAAGTATCAAACCTCTCTGTACGTTCCATCCCTTGTGCAACCACTTACATTTAAAACTAGTAACAATAAATACATTGTACGTACAATAAAATTTGAATATTCAATATCACACAAATAGGCACCCTTCAAAATTTTTAGAATCTTTAAAACATTTTAAGATATGTTAATTTTGTTATCCTCTTTGCAACTGGCGAAGACATACACGATCACATGGTTGAAGTTTCTTCAGTGGTTGAGGTAGACTTTTGATGCAAAACTTTGACATGAAAACTTCACAGTCGGCACCAATAAATCAGCTTAGTTATATGCAAGAGTTACAGATCTTGGACATTGTTTTAACATTTTGATTAAAAAAAACATGTGTGAAGTTTAGCTAATTATATGGATAATGAGGTATGAAGTTATAAGCAAAACCTTCCGCAAAGTCACATCAAGCAAAGACACATCAAGCTGAGTGGAATAGCTCCAGGTACACATCTAATTAATTACCCTATTAAAATAATGCCTACTTTTTGTAAGATACATCAAAAGAAACTCAAGAAACTTAACAATGGTTTACAACAATTACTGGCAAATATTTTATTCAGTCACTATACATATACACTATAAATGTTCTAATCTACCCGAGATCAAGAAAATTAAATGCAAATTAATCATACTCAAACCAAAACAATGTTTTAACCTTACATTATTCGAATAAAAACACTGACTATGTTAGGTTTACAACCTTTAACACAATGTTCCCTGCTGTTCCCTGTAATGCACTGTTGGATTTTGTCAACTTATGACTCCATATCCAAGATTTTTACGTTGTCCACCACGGTTTATCACGGTATCCTGATGAGCCGTTGAAGAGTAGGATATTCTATGAGTTCGGGCCACAATCTACGAGAATCCATGTACTTTGTTAATGTCTTCATCCAGTTCTGACACGTCGTCAATATATTCAACATGAACGCCGGATGACTTTAGAGGACGTTTGTCTCCACGGTATAAGAATACTTCAATCATTGTATTAAGATACATGAGGCATAGACAACAAAGATCGTTTTATTACGTCAGCAATTAGGCCAAAAATCGTGTGCTGGGTACCGTTATGTGCTAAGACTCAAATGAATCTCTCCTTTTTTCTAAACTGTCGCATTTTGGTTTTCTACTGGATACCCCTAAGATTTGGATGTTATTTCCAGGGCAGTACAGCAATTGCTCCATTCCAGAGGCGAACTTGGTTCTTTTACATGTCTGGTGAAGAGCACCTATGCACTTGCCCTCCATTAATAAGATTTCATGCAAAAGATCAAATCAAGTGAACCTCTTCTGCTGCGATCAGCTTTTTATAGTCTTTTCAAAACCACACAAACCTGTCAGAGCTCAACTTTCATTTACGCATTAGGCTGCAAATCGTCACAAACCGAGGCACATCGTAATTGAAACGTTACAAAACGGCTTCCTGCACACAAGCATGTCGTGAAAACCGTAACAAAACGTAGCAAAAGCGTTTACTCCAGTTCATTTCGTTCTCGAAACATGATTGGCGTGACAGCCGGGAACATAGTGTACAGGTAGAATTAGATAGGTAAAAACATACTAATAAGTCTTCTCTATTTTTAAACTACTACTGGAAATCATTTCATTTGAATTGCAAACTCAGTCACTAATCAGATATTGTAGGCAAAAATAAAGCGTTCTTGAATTTTGGTCCACTCTCTATTACTGTAATTAACATAACTTTGGTTTTCAAAATGTTTTTATCTTCAGTGCATCTTCAAACTTTCAAAGCTAACACCCTCTCAATTAATAAAAAGAAACATTGATTTCATCTGAAGAAAAATCAACTTGACAAAATTCTGTGCATGAAAATTTGCTCTATCTTAATAAGGTATGATTCTCTTGGGCCAACTCACATCTCCATTTAATATTACAATGCAACATAAGCAAGAGGACCAATGAAGCCATCTTAAGCCGAGTAATCCACCACAATAGAGACGATTTTAACAAATTTTCACCTTGTACACTGTCAAGTGCAAATCTTAACTCTTATGATAAAAATTAAGAAATATTACAACTTCATAAGAAAATGTGGTCTCTACAATGTCAACAGCGTTCATTCTTCCTATCCTCTAGTGATAATTGACTTCAATGGCACATGTTCACACTTGTATAACATACACTATATCAAAAAGCATTCTGACAAAGTTTTAAGGATCTATAAAAACTTTGACCTCTGCCGCCTTTAAAACAAAGTGTTGATGATGGATGCTGGCTGATGAACATTTGACAGATTTCAATAGCTAGCTCACTTTTAGTGTTACGTTCTCAACAATGCTGTTACAGACTTTAATGGAATGCCTTGTCTATAAGTTCACTGTCTTGCACTCATCACTTGAGAAATATCTGACATCTCTACTTCTTTTCATATATAATGTCTGAAAAAGAAAATACATGTTCACTTCATCTATAGAGTGAGAGTTCAACATTTAAACTGCTATTTAATATCACAAAATATTAACATCTCTCTGTAGCAGCACCATTTCTGTCGTGAAAAAATTGTCAAAACCAATTTCAAAGACCAAGTCCAATTGATTAATTACTAACAATTATCAAATACACACACACTTATAAATAATCTCTGCATGAAACTCACCATCAATCAAATGGTTCATGTATGTGCACCTGCGAAGTGATAAGTTCCTGGCCGCGCTGTATGACACGCCCCTTACATCCAGGCCGTCCACATTTCCAGTAAACTGTTCCAGTACTGCTTTGTTTATCCTTAATGTATAGATATCCATTCAGCACTAGGTTAAATGTGTTGGATTTCTTTCGTGACTGCTTATAACAACTTACATCTGAAAACAAATTACCATAAATACAGATAATATAACATTCTTATAAATGAGTATTCTAAACAATTTTAGCATCCCCCCAAAGTTGTGAGCTTGTATTTTTATTTCTAATTTTTAGTGGCTATAAAGTGTGTACATTATTGTGTCTGTCCAGGATAGATATGACATTTCTTAGCTACAGGCACAGTAGTTTCTGAGGATATCATTTTTTAATGCTCAAACGGTGAAACCTTCTGTGTCAATGGCAAGCAGTTTCAAACAAGTATCTTTATCTGAATTAAAACTTTTAGGGTATAATTATCCACAGACCATTTAAAAAAAGATTGGCACATATCACCTGAAGAAAAGAAATGCTTATTTATATAAACCCCTAAACCCCTTCACACTGTGGAATTATCATAATGTTAATGCTAAAAATATTATAACTGAACTTTAACATACAATTTTCCTTTGGTGATGTTGGCGTATTAGTACTCTTTTCAATTGCAACGAACTTCAAATCTTCCAAAGGTTTATCCCTATTCTGATAGAATTCCTCCACCATTGGAAGAGTAATTTCTTCTTCTTCTTCATTCTTTTCAGATGTTATTTCAATAACTCCACTTTTTCTAATTCCATCAGTCTCACCACTACATGAAACTTCTTGCTTTTCTGATTCCTCAAAACTTTTGTCATGGAAACTATTTCTTTGAACAATAATTTTGTCATCAGAGCCTGTGGAATTCGCAGATCTAGAACTTTCATCACTTTCCCTAACAGTCTTATCTTGGTTTGAACAATCACTTTCAACATTCATGATATAATCTTTATCTTGAGACAAATCCTCTGCAGAATTATCATCAATATTAACATCATGTGATCCACCGTATTCATCCAAATCATTAGGTTCAATCTTGATTGTAATAACTTCATCTTCATCTCCTTCTAGACTACTATTATCATTCTCTTGGCTTGTTATATAAGAAGAAACCATACTCTCATTACTTTCACTCCTTCCATGCATTGGGGATAACGTTGGAAAGAAGTTAGCAATCTGTACCCTCTTTGCTTCTGAGCATCCTTCTGTAACATTTCTACCTTTTCTAAATGAATTATGGAAGTTAAACGATCTCTTTCTCCTCATCGGTTGCCGGCTTGCACCACATAATACAGTACCAATATTTTTTTTCTCTTTCTCTTTACCCTCCCGTAAAATGTTTTTCACCAATTGGGATACGGTTTCGTCAATAGTTTTGTCCTCATAATCTTTCTGTCTGTTGAATTGTTCTATCTGATGTTTTTTCATGTGCATGAATGTCTCTGGCTCTTCAGAGCTAACTGAGGATGCAGACTGGTTTACACCTTGTACACAAGTACTTTGTTTGAACTTACAGCTGTCAAGGGCACCACCCTCTTCTTTTGGTATATATTGTAATTCACCTGTAAAGAGATAAACCTTTATTTAAAACTGTAATCAGTTACATTGTAGTATTGCTGATTTGTTGAAATGTACAGAGCCTTTTATATATGTATGCCTTGATTGAAATAACAAGATGCCAAAGAGGGGAAGATAAAAAGTTTGATCAAACATCACACAGAATGTGCTGTTGTAAGATGTACAATGTGATAGGACTTATTTGAGAAAAACAGAAAACAACAAGAACAAATTTATCACACAAGTGTACCTGTGACCTTGACCTTTGACTAAATGATCTCAAAATTATAAGCAGTCATCAACTTGCTATAAGCAATGTCTTTAACAAGTTATACAAACATACGCATCTGATCAGACAAGGATTTTCATTACATGTCACTGTGACCTTAAACTTTGACCTCTTAATGCCTATATATGTAGGAGTCATCTATTGTCCATAAGGAATGCACCTACCAAGTTTCACAAGGGCTGTTCCTTCTTAATTTATTGGCCAGGAATTTTAACAAGATTCACAAATGTAGACTTATGCCTTCTTAAGTTATTTAGCTTTTCATCTACTAACCCAAACAAGTTTCACAAACCTTTGCTAATTTTTTCTAAAGTTACTGGGACAACAAGGATTTTACACTTAGTGTCATTGTGACCTTGACCTTTGGCATAATGACCTAAAAAAATAGAGGTCATTTACTTGCCATGACGATCCTCTCCAGAAAGAATGAAGACAGCACACCTTATACTTATCAAGTTATTGAGCAGCATCTACACATGTACATGTATGTGAATAATGGACAGACATCCAATGATTTAAAGCTTCATTCCATCCATAATCATACTTGCGACTAGAAGTGTGTGTGAAAGACACCGATGTCCCCAATATGAATGTTAGGACACTGAATAATATTAATAAAGATGTTATGACAAAACAGCATAGTTGGCACTTCATAGACCTTTCTGGAATATTTTTGCAATAAAAGACTTTCAAAGTAAGGACAAATGGCTGTTAATAACAACTGACTTCAAAAATTCCTTGATGCATGACAGTTACAGATCGGACAAGATTTTCAAACTGGTTAAATTTGACCTCTATGTATGACCTTGACCTTGGAGCTAGGGTTCTATGTCTTGTGCATGACAAACCATCTCATCATGCTACATATTTGTGCCAAATTATTTCAAATCCCTTGAGGCATGACAAATTTATGGGCCTGGCAAGATTTTCAAACTGATGACCTTTGAACTCTTAGTCTGACTGACTTTTGAGCTAGGGGTCTAGGTCTCATCACCGTCTCATCAAGCTTCACATTTGTGCCAAATTATTTCAAAATCCCTCAGAACATGACAGAATTATAGGCCATACAAAATTTTTAAACTGCTGACCTTGACCTTTTAGAGTTACTTTGACATTTGAGCTAAGAGTCTAGATCATGCTTGTGACACCATCTTATCATGCTTTACATTCTTCTCAAGTTATTACAAAATTCCTTGATGCATGATAGAGTTATGAGCTGGCAAAGATTTCCTTACTGCTGACTCTCTTCTTGTGGCCTTGACCTTTGAGCTAAGGGTCTAGGTAATGGGCATGACACACTATCTCATCATGCTAGATTTTTAAGCCTAGTTATTTTAAAATACCATGATGCATGACAGATTTACTGGGTTAACAAGATTTTCTAACTGCTTATCTTGGACCTTTAAATTAACTTAGACCTTGACACATCATCTAATGATGTTTCATATTTGTGTAGTCTTTTCAAAATCCATTGAAGCATGACTAATGGGCCTGACAAGGTTTGTCAACACATGCACAGATGGACTGCAGGGATAACAGTATATGCCCCCCCCCCCCCTTGCTATTAACATGGAAGGGGCAATAAAAGAACTAAATTGCATAAACTGTAATTTATCTTTCACTGGTTTATGTTATATATGCCACATAAAGATTAAAGAAAAACTCAAAATGTTTGCTTATCAGAACATATACCAGTAAAAATGATGGTTTATGTGGTTTCCCCTCTTATACTACATGCAAAATTATTGACAGACCATTGGATGCTTGCAGGGACAGACAGAAAAGTGTCATACCATATTAGGCCCCTAACACCTTTGGGTGTATAAAAATCAATTGTGAAAACGCGGATATCAAAAATAAATTATGTTGCTGTACTTGCTGACAGACAAACAATATCATAGTCCTGTAAATAAAGGTCCCTTTTTAAAAATCACAATTTCTTAACTTATCTTTGTTAATTTCATTCACCACTTCAATAAATCGAGACCTAGAAAATGGGACATTATTAATTTACGTATATATTATGTCATTACTCCACTTTTTCTTTATAAATTCTTAGTGTACAAAGTGAAAATTCAGTCTTTCATCTGATGATAAAGATTTCCTTATCAATGATGATAAGCATTAGGAATGGTAAACCGATATCAAGATTTGACATAATTTTTACTTTTTTAATATTTTTTTTGGTTGGGTTTTATGTCACACCAACAGGTCATATGGCGACTTTCCAGCTTTAATGTTGGAGGAATACCTCAGGTGCCCTTCCATTCATTATTTCAGGCACAAACTGGCACCTCAATAGAACCATCAACATTCCATAAGCTAGCTGGATAGCTTCCTCACATGAAGGAATCCACAGCCGTGAGGGTCAAGTGGTTTGAAGCCAACAACCAACTTAAGCCACAGACACTCCCATAATTTTCATACATTTAATTAATCCATAATCAATTGAAAATGCATAAGCTTTGGTATAACAACATGCCACTTGCATGATAATAACTATGAAGATAACTAAATGTATATACAAACCTGTAAATAGGAAGCGAACAAAATGGTCCATGAAATGGGAGACAACTTCATCTTGCATGAATTTCTCCCCATGGTCGGAGGAGAGTACAGAATGAGTACCATCAATAATATTAGCTGTTAAGACAACACTTTCTTCCCCGATTTCTGCAAGCCTCTGAATCTGAAATATTTATATTTCTATATACCATGACAAGCCATGACCATTTCTATATTGAAAAAAAAAAATTTGATTCTAAAAACTATCACTTTGATCTGTATTTATGTATATTTACGCTAAATGTCACATCAACGTTACCACCAAAACGGACATTACATAATTTATGTATGTTCTTGATTTTCATTTCTGATAAAGACATTTGAAAGTTAAAACTAGTAGAATGTGTTGAATTTGTTTTGTTTTTACAAAATTAAATAAATATTTACAAATATTAATTTACCTAAAGGCAACAAAGGACATTTTGTCAGCTTATTACATTCAATATAGTTGAACCTGCCATCTTATGAACAATATATTTTTGACTGTAAGATTACCTGAGTTTATTAACACCCTTAACAAAAGTATTGTTTCATTAATCAACCTCTTAAAACAAAATGATTACTTGTAAGTGATAAGATCTACAACATGTAATATATTTACCAGTGTCTGCATTTCATACTTCAGTATAATTCGAAGGATCTGCCTTTTAACTGGATCTTCCTTTACTGATTCTATTTTCTGATCCAGCATAAATCTGTCAATGACCTCCATACTGCCACTGAAAACAATAAAACAATTGTGAGAACAAATCTGAACTTTGAAAATTATCAGATGATTTACAATGTATAATCAAGTATATATATATTGTTAATATAATTATACAAGGTTTTCATTTTCTTTTGAAGCCACAGATGTGCCAAAGAAAACAATGGATTTGGCCAAAAGGTCAAGGGGAACCGGGAATATTTTAATCTAAAGGCTGAAAATACGAACCATTTTACAGCATTTTAGTTATATGGACTGCCAATCTGTTTATAATGAGAACACCTGTTAATTATAATACATGTATACATACGAATCCGGGTCAGCTCGGCCCTAAAACGTACTCGGCCCCCGAGTCAGCTCGGCCCTATTCCAACTCGGCACGGGTCAACTCGGCCCACTTTTCAATTATTAATATTTAAGTTTTTATCACTATTTATTGTAATTATTTATAATACACATATTGACAGTTTCCGAACTAGCAGCAGACAGGCTTTTCTTACCCGTGGAATTGCGAGTAAAGATAATCGTTTGCGTATCTCACTGTATTTCTGACTCGTGGTAGGTTTAACCGTAAATTTAAATACCTTAAGTGTCAAACAATGTGTTGAAATATTTATTGTTACGGGCTATTATTATCAATCAGTGTGTATGTTAAGCATACCGATTAATTAGGTGATAATTATGATTGACTCATTCATTCATTTGATTAGGTACCACCTGCAATTAATTAGAAGCTTATGATATGAAGTAAACACGTTTTTGTTTCATTTTGTTTGAATATTACTTTACAAACAAAATGCATCTAAGGAAACACATTTTTATTAGATCTATATTAATTTTATCGAATCTGCAAGACAAATAAATAAAAAAACAAGAGGGCCATGATGGCCCTAGATCGCTCACCTGAATTATCAAACTCATCCAAACAATTACCTAGACAAGCATTCTGACCAAGTCTCATGACAGGTGAGTCAAAAATGTGACCACTACAGTGTTAACAAGGATTATCCATATTTGAGCAGTGCGACCTAGTTTTTTACCCAGGTGACACATATTCAAACCTGACCTAGAAATCATCAAAACAAACTTTCAGACCAATTTCCAGGATACTTGGATCAAAACAGTAGCAACTAGAGTGTTAACAAGATTTTTCTATTTTTAGCTCCGGTGACCTAGTTTCACATGCGATTTCCAACTCATCCAAGCAATTACCTAGACAAGCATTCTGACCAAGTTTGATGATAATGGAGTCGAAAATGTGACCACTAGAATGTTAACAAGGTTTTTCCATATTTGGGCGGTGTGACCTAGTTTTTCATCCAAGATGACCCATGTTCGATCTTGACTTAGAAATCATCAAAACAAACTTTCAGACCAATTAACAGAATATTTGGATCACAACAGAAGCCACTAGAGTGTTAACAATATTTTTCTATTTTTAGCTCCTGTGACCTAGTTTTTCATCCGAGATGTCCCATGTTCGATTTATTCCCAGCAATGACCTAGACAAGTTTCCTGACCAAGTTTGATGACAATTGAGTCAAAATTGTGACCACTAGAGTGTTAACAAGGTTTTTCTATTTTTAGCTCCTGTGACCTAGTTTTTCATCCGAGATGACCCATGTTCGAACTCATCCGAGTTATTACCTAGACAAGCATCTTGATCAAGTTTGATGATGATTGATGCAAAAATGTGACCGCTAAAGTGTTAACAAGGTTTTTCTATTTTAGCTCCGGTGACCTACTTTTTCATCCGAGATGACCCATGTTCAAACTCATCCAAGCTATCAACTAGATAAGCATCCTGACCAAGTTTGATGATGATTGATGCAAAAATGTGACCGCTAGAGTGTTAACAAGGTTTTTCTATTTATAGCTCCGGTGACCTAGTTTTTCATCCGAGATGACCCATATTCGAACTCATCCGAGCTATTATCTAAACAAGCATCCTGACAAAGTTTGATGATGATTGGGTCAAAAATGTGACCACTAGAGTGGTCACAAGGTTTTTCTATTTTTAGCTCCTGTGACCTAGTTTTTCATCAGAGATGACCCATGTTCGAACTCATCCAAGCAATTGACTAGACAAGCATTCTGACCAAGTTTGATGATGATTGGTTCAAAAATGTGACCACTAGAGTGTTCACAAGGTTTTTCTATTTATAGCTCCTGTGACCTACTTTTTCATCCGAGATGACCCATGTTCGAACTCATCCGAGCTATCACCTAGACAAACATCCTGACCAAGTTTGATGAAGATTGGGTCAAAAATGTGACCTCTAGAGTGTTCACAAGGTTTTTCTATTTTTAGCTCTTGTGACCTAGTTTTTCATCTGAGATGACCCATGTTCGAACTCATCCGAGCTTTCAACTAGATAAGCATCCTGACCAAGTTTGATGATGATTGAGGCAAAAATGCGACCGCTAGAGTGTTCACAAGCAATTGTGGACGGCCGGACGGACGACGGACATTCATCGATCCTAAAAGCTCACCCTGAGCAAGCTCAGGTGAGCTAAAAATCTAAATGTACTTATTTCGGCAGAAGTGTAATAATATAATAAAGCAAATTTAATACCTAATATATTTTTGTAAAGTGGGCCGAGTTGACCCGTGCCGAGTTGACCCGTGCCGAATTGGTATAGGGCCGAGTTGACTCTTTTCCATACATACCTGGCATAATGTAATAAATAATTACAAATGCTTGACATAAAGGCTATAAAATGGGTGCCTATAAAATGCAATGTCAGAAAAGATAATATATGTATTTATGAAGCTCATTACATTTTCAGTTTGTTTCGGATCTCAAAACACATTTACTAGCTGTTGTCTTCATTTCCAAGGAAAACCAACATTAAAAACACAGCAATCACAGGCAAAATCATTAATCTTACTTACCAGGCTGTACTTAATCAGTAATACTGTAATATGTCAGAAATACTGGAACTTGAAATTTTATCAAATAACCAATATAATTATTAATGTAAATATCCAAAAATACCCCACATATACTAAGTTTTTTATATTATATGGGGGGGGGGGGTATATTTTGCATATTATCGTTAATATTGATAGAATTTCAAGTTCCTGTGGTCTGAAATTATGGAACGTATCAAAGTATCCAGCATTATGAATCATTAATTACTCAAACAGCCCCTTCTTAAATGGTTTTAGGTGATAAATACTTTCAGATACAACTTGTCAGGTTTACCTAAGATTTTTATGAAAAATTTGACAAATGTCAACGAACAGATGTAAAGTAATAGATGGTAAAACTTTGTATTTATCCGAAAATTTACACAATCCGAAATGTAAAAACTTGACAAAAACACTACCTTTATTTCGAAGAAATTTACGCACATAGATCAGCTAAAATCGCAATGCATGCATCACACAACAAATCTAGGATTTAGCAATATGGCGCTCGTAACAGGGCTGTATTTTCATATTCATGACACGAAAAAATCGATAGAAAATCGATGCAGAGTCGACTATGGCTCAGTCTAAAACACGGACGGAACAGCTACAATACGACCCCCATTCTGCAGCGGTTACTTCCCTTGAGCTGTACAATGGGCATTTTCCATCAGAATTGAATAATTATGTATCATTTGGATATTCTTCGAATATATTGCTTGAAAAAATATTGATCAAGTAATGTGAAATAGTTTTATGGTATGACCATTTATATGATGAAAAATAATTATGTGTTATATAGAATAGTTTATTATCTACTACATGATATTGGACCATGTATCAAGCAACAAAATCCACATATAATTCGTTTCGAGGTTTGTTGTTTAATCACATACTAAACACTATCAACGCTATAAATTATTGTATTACATACATTCCATTGTAGACCAGTTCACGATAAGGAAAACACAAATATTTTTTTTTTAATTTATCGACTTATTATATGTGTGACTTTATAGTAACTCGATCGTGACCACGACATATAGTATCTCGTGCGCATCACTTAATTATCTCGTGCGCACGACTTAGTAACTTGTGGCCACAACATAGTATTCTTAAATATAGTTTCTAAATTTTCAATGCTGAATATGCATATCAAATGCACGCAACCACTTCTAAATGTCTTCATACGGACGTTTCAATCGACGCACAGGCACGAGTATCGGACCTGGGAAGAAAATATGACCACGTTGATAAATCAAAGCACAGAAGGCGCTGAATTTGTTTGGGTCTCAGAATGTCAGAAAGGTGAAGGTTGTGAGATTATAAACCAATTTGTTTTTGTATAGTGGCATCAATGCTTTCCAGCGTTTTAATTGTAGTAAATTGGCTATAAGACTAATTGCAACACTGATATTCAATCCAATGTTTATTTGATTTAAACAATTTGGAAAAAATATGAGTTGCCTTGACTGGGATTTGAACTCCAGACCTTTCGCTTCCTAACCGAGCGTGCAAACCCCTCGGCCACGGTGAATTTATATGATAACGGTCTGAAGAAAACCATATTATTCTAAATTGGGACTGTAACGACGTAACACAGATGTAAATAATCATGGAGCTTACTATATAAAGAATAAAACAATATTAGAAATCTTCGACCATTCGGGAATTATTTTGCTTGAAAATTAATGCGCCTGTCATTTGACCATCTTTACGGAGTGATCTCCCCTGAATTTGTCTGCGTTAGTGTACATATAAAGGGAAGTAACCGCTTCAAAAAAGCGGACTACTTTCGGCAATTGCAATTAACAGCATTAGAGTCTGAAATTTCGCTAAAATTTACCATTATTTGTTTGGTCTGACGACCCAAACAAATAAAAAAACTCTGTGTTCATCTTAACTGTGTCCAAAAAAAAAAAAAAAAAAAAAGAGAGAGAAGAAAATTTTTGCACCCCTATAAGTTAACTTAAAGTATATTTTTAAGGGGGAGGGGGGCATTTTTTTTTTGGGGGGGGGGGGGGTTAACACATTTAAGATTATCATAGAGGTTTTATCAATGTGGTCATATTTTCTTCCCAGGTCCGATACTCGTGCCGGTGATCGGGCGTTTTTAAAAAGCGGATCGGAAATGTTTAGAAAGAAATGCTCGTCTCGGAAAATGAAATTATTTTCGTTGCGAACAATATGTAGTTTATGGTTTCTTATACATGTATTTATAGCAAATATTTATGATTTTACTTTAGTTCTATTTAATCTGTTACACATTCAATTTATAATTTTGAAGATTTTCACGTGCATGTACGGTATATAAGGTGAGTATATGTGTAAAAGCTTCACTCTGGTCTGTAATTGGTAGAATAAATTTGGTAAAATTAAAGAAGAAAAACATACATCTTCCCTTCACATCCACCCTATTTGTGTTCTGGGCCTTTCCTTAGTTTCAGATACATTGTGTATTTTCAGTTGATTTCATCATCATGAACCCGCCGATATATAATGAGGTTTTTTGGTGTTGTTTAGAAGTAAATAAGAAAAGAAAATAATTGATTTACTCACGGTTTAGTGAGTAACTGGACGTTTTTTTTTTTTCACTGTTTTTTTTAGCCCTTAATACAGTTACATAATACTTAAAAGTGTGTGCGCCAAATTGAACATGCCCCGATTCGTTAACCGTACAAATAAATGTTTTCGAGTGCGCAAAACTTAACATTTTCTGCAGAAAATGGTAACCCCCTTCTTTTTTATGTATTTTCGTGAAGCCGTCTGAAAATGATCAGGAAAAATGTTCACTTCGAAAATTTGACGTTCTGTCTTTTTTTTCGTCAATCCACTAGCAACTGGATATTTTTGGGTGTGCCAAACTGAACATTTTCTATAGAAATAAATGGGAAAACAGACTTAAACCTGTTAATTCGAAACAACATGGCATTAGCATATAACTGCCTTATGGACCTTGTCAAAAAAATTATGTAACACTATGTGCCTCTGCGGTAAAAATCAGATGAGCGAAAAAGGGCCATCATAACACTCATGTCAACGGCAACATTCTTTTGTGTGAAAATCCTCCTATATTTCTGAAAGTGGTTTATAAACTTGATTTTTAAAGAAGTAAAGTCACAAATGCCTGGAGCTTTGTGATTTACACATGTATCAATTTCTGGTGAAATTAAGTCTCATTTTGTTGTATTAGAAAAAGCATTGTTTGTGTACAACTACTCACGATACCATTTATTATTAACGGAAAGTTTAGTTTTGCGTTAATGCCTTTCACTTGTTGGTTATTTTAGCAATAGAAGTACGGTACATGGAGGGGTAAACCAGAAGTCTCTATATTCTCCACCACCTTAAAAGGCTTTTAACAGTCCATTGAAAGTTTAAGGGATTTCAATTTCAAAATACAACTAGATATGTGTCCATAGCTAGGACACGGGTGCCCCCACACTCCACCGATTTGTCAATATGTCTCTAGGTCAAATTTATTTTTTTTGCTACATGTGCCCAAGTTGAAAACTAAAAATCTTTTATTAAGTTAAGAGCAAATACTACAAATACTGAATAAATCCACAAAAAACCAAGGTGCATAGGTACACATGTTGATCAACATTCTTGTTAATTTTAGGCCTACAGGTCAAATACTTTTTGAGTTATATGCAACACAAGTTGAATATTGTAAATTTTTACTAAGTCAAGGGCAATAACTCTAAAAATATCCACACGAAAATACCTAGGTGCACAACTACACATGCTGATCAACATTCCTGTAAGGTTTCATGACTCTAGGTCAAATATTTTTTGAGTTACATGCGACACAAGTTGAAAATTGCAAATTTTTACTAAGTCAAGGGCAATAACTCTAAAAAATATCCACACAAAAATACCCAGGTGCACAACTACACATGCTGAGCAACATTCTGGTATGGTGTCATGACTCTAGGTCAATTACTTTTTGAGCTAGGTGCGACACAAAAAGAGAACGGACGGACGGACCGACAAGGGTAAATCTATTGTGGAGGCACAAAATTTAGCTGCCAACAGACTGCACAGATGTGCTTGCTGACCAGGCTCTTTACTGATGACAATGGCTAATCATTTTCGGATCCAGCAGGGTAGGATTTATGCTAATATTTAACAAATGTCTTCTGTGTGTATACAAGGGATATTGAACAAGTAATGGCATTCAGACTGCACATACACTCGGCTATAATTCTCTGCTTTATAGTAAATAAATAGCCTTGATAATGAAGATTTCTTGAAATTTCATAAAGGAAACCATTCAGTAGAAATACAAATATAATCCCTCAAGAACATCCAAAACAACCAAATTGAAAATGTTGCAGACACAGTTTCATCACAATTGTCAATTAAAGTCCATGGTTTCATTGAGCATGGCAGACTTAAAACTTCATACAACTAAAACCAAGTGTTACACAGGCACAAGATAGCACAAGGTGAGCAAGATACCACCATTTTTTCTTCAAGTGCTCATGCTAAAATTACAGTAAACACCGAGTTAAAGACCACATTGTAAATAAGACCACCTTTTCAAAACCTTCATTGATTTAAATACACGTAATTAACTCCAAATAAAGACCACTTGTCTATGAAGGCCATGTATGGTATTTCCTTTGCTTGGCCTTTAATCAGGTTTCACTGTATACAGCTCTTGGTACATACTCTTGACAAACAGCATGGATATTCAGATTGGCCTCACTCTATGTACATTGATCACAAAGGCAAGCCATATTCGCATCACTTACACTCTTTGTTAAGTAAAACCACGGATTTATATTACAATGTAATGTAAATCCGTGGTAAAACATATGTTCCCATGAAAAATTAATTAACACCACATATCTCATATATTGTTTTAATTAAAAAAAACATAAAAAAAACAAATAAAATATTCTAGACTACTGTGATCTTAACATAAATGAAATTGAACTAAAACTTAACAAAAATTAAGTAATACATGTATATACTGAAATATATTATACCTATAGGGCCCTATAGGTATTATATTACTTAACATAAGTGAATCAGATCTTAAACTTAACAACTAAAATTTCCACACAACGATCTTATTCTAAAATTATCATAAACACCAGGACAGGCAGTGACTCAAATATTCATCATACATGACTGTATGCTAAATAAGACTTTCATATAATTTTTTTTACAATTTGTTATGAACACAATACTAACTTTTATAATTTCATAAACAAAGACCAACTATATGTAATGTTGTTCTTTATGCCACAAAATAATTTTTAGGATTTTTGTATTATTTTTAATTAATTTAGACTTGGGCTAACCAAAAGTCCCATATCTGGTCTATGACCATAACTTGAGGACCATGATGGCCCTGAAATCGCTCACCTGTATATAGGCCAATTTTAAACCAGGGGCTTTTATTTGAACAAACTAAGACACCTATTAGAAGATGTTTCATGATAAATATCTAAGCTCTAGCTCTTTGGGGTTTTTACAAGAAGATTGTTTTAGGTTTTTACTACATACATATAGAAAAAACAATGACTCCCCCCCAGAGGGGCCAATTTTGACCCCAATGCTTTTATTTTAACAAACTTGGTAGACACTCACTAGAAGATATTTCATGCTTAGTATCTAAACTCTAGCTCTTTGGGGTTTTTATAAGAAGATTTTTTAAGTTTTTACTATATACACATATAAGGAAAATCAATGACACCCCCCTCCCCTGGGCGGGGCCGATTTTAACCCAAGGGTCCTTATTTGAACAAACTTGGTAGACACCCATTAGAAGATGTTTCATGCTAAATATCTTAGCTCTAGCTCTTTGGAGTTTTTAAAAGAATATTTATTTAGTTTTTACTATATACATAAAGGGAAAAAACAATGACCCCCTGGGGCGGGGCCAATTTTTATCCCAGGGCTTTTATTTGAACAAACTTGGTAGACACCCAATAGAAGATGTTTCATGCTTAATATCTAAGTTCTAGCTATTTTGTTTTTTTAAAAGAGGATTTTTTAAAGTTTTTACTATATACAAATAAGGAAAATCAATGACCCCCACCCCCCTGGGGCAGGGCCAATTTTGACTCAAGGGCACTTATTTTAACAAACTTGGTAGACACTGACTAGATGATGTTTCATGCTAAATATTTAAGCTCTAGCTCTTTCGGTTTTCTAAAAGAAGATATTTTTAAGTTTTTTCTTTCGGTTGCCATGGCAACCAGAGTTCTGCTTGGAATCAAATTCTTTCAAGTTTCAAAGTTGACTACCAAAGGAACATTCCTGTGAAGTTTGGATGAAATTGGCTTAGCGGTTTATGAGGAGAAATCATTTAAAGTAAAAGTTTACGGACACCGGACGAAAAGCGATCACAAAAGCTCACCATGTCACTTTGTGACAGGTGAGTTAAAAGGTAGATAGGTTGGAATGAGTTACTTTTATTTTTTTCAAATATAATTTAATATAAATATAGTGTAAATATTGCAAAAGTGCAAATAAAAAACATGATAGTGAGCAGTCAAAAAAGTGGGTAGAAAGGGTGACCAGAAACAAAACTAAATATCTTTGGAGGGAGGGGCCTTAAAATTGACTAACAGTACACATTTAAAATTTACCTTAAGTACCTCAAGCAAAATTGAATTTTTTTTTTTCAGCTCATTATATTTTGTTAATTCTAAACCTTTAATCTGCTAAATTTCTTAAATGGATTTTTCCAGCTACCTTTTTTGGAACATTCCATTTGGTACTGTCCATTATCAATTTTTGGAATATAATATTAAGATGAAATTTTAAAGTTATGTCAGCCAGAAGTATGAAGCATGGTCAGCCTGCACGGTGGCAGAGGCTAACCACTTCAGGCTCCAGCATGTTAAGGGTTAATAACCTATTTTATCACATACCTATGCCATTTTTTGCGACTCCATAAAAATGGTATGGCACAACTGGGAATATATTTTGACCTGAAGTAATTTGTGTTATACAAACATAGCGTGAAGGCACACTAAATGTAAGCATTACACTAAAAGCCGGGTAGTGAAAAAATTATCCTTTTTACTTTAAACAGTTCTGTCAATGAGTATCAAAAAAATCTCAATGGAGTCCCTTTAAGGAAAAATAGAAAATTAATTGTAAAAGTAGTTATTTGTAAATGTTTTCTACAATTTTGCAACAGTTATATAGAAAAATAAAATATCTCTAATAAAAAGTGGAATACATCCTACATAAGAAAATAACAACCAATTCAACAAAAATCATTAAGATATAAAAACTAAATAAAAATTGAAAGAATATCAAAGCTGCTAATAGATGCCCCTCAATAATGATTAGATATGTTTCCAGCATCTGTAACCACGACAATATAAAAACCTCATCTTTGGTTACTAGTCTACATAGGGGTCATACATACCCCAGAAAAATCTAAGAAAATTTTATTATTTTATTTTTATTTTTTTGCCCTAGTGACTTTGATCACACCTACTTCCAATTAACCCAAAAATAGAGGTCAAGTATGCATAATGAAATGTAGGAAACCCTATTACAGTCCGACCCTGGTTATTCGACAACCCTTTATTCGAATACCCGGCATTATCTGAAGTTGATCGGTGGTCCCGTTTTTACCTCTATATAAATCAATATAAATACGAGCGTATTATTCGAAATGCATTATCCGAATACCTCCTATTTTTCAAAGTAAAATTTCGGTCCCGATTATACAATTATGAAAGAATTATTATTCGAAGCCAGACTATTTGGCGCAGATCCACTCGCTGACCGGTCGACTTGTGAAAAACATCAACAGTCATGCGTGTATTTAGAACTCTTTGTGTGTTCTTTAATCAACTTTTATTACCGAAAATGAAAAGCAATGCACCGTGTCCGATTTTGTTACTGTTATTATTGCTTGAAGATGACAGCAATAATTTTCATACATAACGTTTATGTAAATTTGTCAAAACATCCAACACATTTTTTATATTAATTGTTACGCTACATGAGGGTTTTTCCTAATCGAACATACCAGAGTTTAGCTGTAAATACCGTAGTGACAACATGGCCATTATCAAAACGAAGCGATACAAAATGTAGAATAAAATGCAAGTATTTATGGCTTCAATGTCAATACAATAATTTTTACGCATCTTTTCTTTAATATTTATTTTTCTCAATTGATTACAGGAAGTAAGTGTGTTGTAAACGGTAGTTTTGCTACGATTGGTCAAAGTGCAGTAGTTTTCGTCTGTCACAATATTAGGATTTCGATTATTCGAACCCATCGATTATTCGAAGTAAATATTCAGTCCCAGGCTCTTCGAATAAACGAGGTTGGACTGTAATAGACTGTGTGACCTTGATCCTACCAAGGTAAAGATATATGTTAGATTAGACACCAGGCTCTAAACTCTTGGTACATGAAGCTCTAATGATTTTTGTATTTTGAAATTGAAATCCTTAAAACTCTGAATGCCCCATTCCAATTCCAGGGCAAATCCACAGAAATTTAAACAGGTTAAGGAGCTTGAATATCAATCAATAAATGAAGGTACTAAATATCTAAAATATCAATTAATAAGAAAAGTCACAATTGAAAAATGGAAAAAAAGTGTGGTGGAAGGAGGGTTGGATTGAAGGAACCACAAATTGACACCTGAACACAAATATTCCCAGAAGCACAATAAACGGAAAACATTACTCTTCAAAATTGTAACTTTTCCAAAACACAAGATTTCAAAATAAAAAATGTTCCTAAAATTAAGTAGGATACCCCAAAAGGTTGTATCAAGAAAGACTTCTTAAAATGTGAGTGGAATGTAATTGCACATAAATATCACTTGAGCAAAGCAGACGGCAACAAAAGCCGTCACCGTTCCCGGACATGGCTTGTTGTTGTCTGTAACATCACATTATGCCTTCTAAATTGTACGATCAAGATTGAGTAACTTTCTGTTGCTATGACAATAAATGGTCCATCACCATCGTCATCTATAGCTAGAGCATGAATATGTTCTTGTGACGTCTGGATGACCCTTGTGGGCTTGGCTATATTCAGACAATTCCAATCCTTGTCTAGGGGAAGATGGTACAGGTATACAGCACCTAAAAATACATTTTTTTTTATACTTATGACTTTAATAACAAACTGGTATTAATATAATATGTATAATTTTGTGTTTTGTAAGTAGGAAGTAACATAACTATATCACTTTTTATATATCACCTGCTGAATTTATGTAATGGATTTGCCCTGCTTTGAACTTGGACCAGTCCATTCAATGATTAAGGGGTTTCAATATTAAAATTCACAAATTTGGCTACCACCAGTAAAGAGCCTGGTCAGGTTGCATACATGTACAGGCTGGCCTGAATCTTTACTGGTGGCAAAGGCTACTTACTTTCATTTTCAGCAGTTTAAGAAAGGCCTAACAAACATAACATAAAATTTATAATGTATTACATCATATGTTAGTATTTACTAATTGATCTATTTAGGGATACAAAATTTATTTAACTTTGCAATCTGAATTTATTGCCTGAGGACTGCAATATATATTGTATAACGGTGTAATATGGATTTGACTTTCTTGATGCATGCCATATATCCACAGGTGGCCATGATTCATTACACTCAGCATTTTCACAGTGCTAGTTTCAACTGTTTGGCTTTACACTATTCTTATTATGGGTATGTGAATATTAAACTTGTATTATGTCATTATTAAACTTATTGAAACTTGTTGAATAAACTTGTTAAGCTTGCCAGAGGCTTGTTTAAATATAATTTTATAATTCTATTCAACATGTTCAATAGCTTCTGAACCCACACTAATTCAATATGCTTTATCAGAACAACAAGAGCCATGTCAACATGGCCATCCCCCGCCGAATGTGTTTGCTCATTGGAAGAATGTATATGTAGTAGAACAGAATAATTTCATTTAAAGAGGTCTTTTGGTAATGAAAACTGATGGCTATAGTGATTACAGATTTGAAACCTATGTGAATACTGATGGCTGAAAATAACAAAGGGCAATAACTTAAAAATAATGCAGGGTAGGTTATCATTCTTGTGTGCTGCATCCCTCCTCAGTAAAATCTATCCACCTATGAAGTTTCAAGTTGATACCTCAAATACTTTTTGAGAAAAAAATTGAATTGAAATATCAAGTATGAAAAATAACAAAGGGCAATAAATCAAAAATTATGAAAGGTAGAGTTATCATTCTTGTGCAGTGCACACCTCCTGAGTGAGATCTATGCACCTATGAAGTTTCATTTTGATATCTCAAAGGCTTTTTGTGTTATGCTCTGGACAAAAATTAATTTTGAAAAATAACAAAGGGCAATAACTCAAAAATAATGCAGGGTAGAGTTATCATTCTTAAGCACTGCACTCCTCCTCAATGAGATCCATCCACCTTTGAAGTTTCAAGTTGATACCTCAAATACTTTTTGAGATAAGCTCTGGACAAAATAGCATGAAAAAAAACAAAGGGCAATAACTCAAAAATTGTATAGGGAAGAGTTATCATTCTTGCGCACAACATTCCTCCTCAATAAGATCTATCCACCTATGACATTTCATGTTGATATCTCAAACACTTTTTGAGTTATGCTCCACTCAGGTGAAAAATTAGGTATGAAAAATAACAAAGGGCAATTACTCAAAAATTATGAAAGGTAGAGTTATCATTCATGTGCACTGCACACCTCCTGAGTGAGATCTATGCACCTATGAAGTTTCATGTTAATATCTCATAGGCTTTTGGAGTTATGCTCTGGACAAAAATCAATTTTGAAAAATAACAAAGGGCAATAACTCAAAAATCATGCAAGGTAGAGTTATCATTCTTGTGCACTGCACTCCTCCTCAATGAGGTCTATCCACCTATGAAGTTTCAAGTTGATAACTCAAATACTTTTAGAGATATGCTCCGGCCAAAAATGTCGGACGGAAGGACGGACGGACGGAAGGTCGGACGGACGGACGGAGACTATTTCTATATCCTCCGCCGAAAATTTTCGGCGGGGGATAATAAAGCTAAGATAACTTATTCGATAAGAATAAGTAGAGCTATCCTAGTCACCAGAGCAACGGCTTGGACTTAGAAATTTAAAGTTTGCGTACCATCTCAAATATTTTCAAACTCCACTGACACAAGTTGTAATTTCTAGAGCATAATAGGCCCTTCTTTAACTTAGAAAATTTTACATTGTCAAGGCTGTTTAACTATCAAGCACTAAAAATAGTCGAGTAAGATGTCCTAATAACAGCTCTTGTTAGAGAAACTATCATCAAGTAATTTACCAAATCTGCATCCAATGGCCAGCACTGAACCCTTGTAGGCAACACATTCTGGTGTTTTATATAAACACTTGTATATATTGTGTGCCTCAAATACATCTTCCTTATCTTTACTCACATTGAGAAAACCATCACCTGCAATATTAAAAACAATGTTGAATTACAGAAACTATCACCTGAAATATTGAAAACAGATTTTTTTAAATTACAGAAACCATCACCTGTAATGTTGAAAACAGATTTATGGATTACAGCAACCATGAACTGAAATATTGAAAACAGATTTTTTTTTAAATTACAGAAACCATCACCTGAAATATTGAAAAACAGATTTTTTTAAATTACAGAAACCATGAACTGAAATATTGAAAACAGATTTTGGATTACAGAAACCATCAACTGAAATATTGAAAACAGATTTTGGATTACAGAAACCATCATCTGAAATATTGAAAATAGATTTTGTATGACAGAAAACATCAACAGTTACTGAAATATTGAAAACAGATTTTGGATTACAGAAAACATCAACTGAAATATTGAAAACAGATTTTGGATTACAGAAAACATCAACTGAAATTTTGAAAACAGATTTTGGATTACAGAAACCATCAACTGAAATATTGAAAACAGATTTTGGATTACAGAAACCATCATCTGAAATATTGAAAATAGATTTTGTATGACAGAAAACATCAACAGTTACTGAAATATTGAAAACAGATTTTGGATTACAGAAAACATCAACTGAAATATTGAAAACAGATTTTGGATTACAGAAAACATCAACTGAAATTTTGAAAACAGATTTTGGATTACAGAAAACATCAACTGAAATATTGAAAACAGATTTTGGATTACAGAAAACATCAACTGAAATAATGAAAACAGATTTTGGATGACAGAAAAACATCAACTGAAATATTAACACGAGCACCGCTAGGCGGAGTATTATATGCCCGAAAGTGTTGTTTTTTTTTTAGTAAGGATGAAGCATTTGTAAGACATGGGAATTCGCTGTTCATCCTATAAAATTTTACAGCTGTAGGTTGATTAATAGTTATTAATTATGACCTAAACCTTTGACCTTGTGACCCCAAAATCAATAGGGGTCTTCTACCTACTATGGACAATCATCCTATGAAGTTTGAACATTGTGGGCCAATTGGAAACTGTTTTCAGTATCAAGGTAATAGTGACCTTGACCTTTGACCTTGTGACCCCAAAATCAATAGGGGTCTTCTACCTAACATGGACAATCATCCTATGAAGTTTGAACATTGTGGGTCGAATGGAACTTAAGTTATGCTCCGGAAACTGTTTTCAGTTTTAAGGTAATAGTGACTTTGACCTTTTGACCCCAAAATCAATAGGGGTCTTCTACCCAATAAGGACAATCATCCTATGAAGTTTGAACATTGTGGGCCAAATGGAACTTAAGTTATGCTCCGGAAACCAATTTGCTAACGGACAAAGACGTAGGGACGGACGGACGTACGTACGTCCGGCCAAAATGGAATAAGGGGCCATTTCTTTTGTTATTTTCTATTGTTTAATAGAGGGCCAATGGCCCCTTACTCTATTGTTACGGAATGAATTCTATTGTTCTCCTTTGTTCTGTTTACAGTTAGATGGCCCCCTATCCCTATTCGGTAGTGCGGACAGACAGACAAACGGACGCCAGGGGGTATAACATAATATGCCCTTTCGGGCATATAAAAACAGATTTTGGATTATAAAAAAAGAATTATCTGAAATAATGAAAACATTTTTTTTTATTAAGAAATTGTCACCTAAAATACTGTCAATAAAGTTATTTTTAACATAAATAAACTGATCAATTGCAACTAAAGGCTTAGCTTAGTCCAAACTTATGTGTAGGTGCATTTTCTCATATATTACAAACAAAAAATATGGTCAGAGGATTTTAAGAATTATTAAATTCACTTCCTTAGCTTATAGGAAGCTACACCACTGTTCAAAAAACTCTTTAATTATAAAAACAAGAGCCAGTTGAACCGGGTGATGCTCCCCGAATAGGTTTTGGACACTGGAAGGTATACCTCTTGTAGTGTCAGAGTTATGTCACAGACAAAGTTCAAAGTGTAAAAATAACCCAAATGTTGTGCACGACACATTGTCTCAATATGGTGATCATTTTTGTGAAATAGTTGTAAAATCCGACTTCAAATAATGAAGTTAAGTGCCGGACACAATTTTGCTGCAAGGTCATGCTGTGACCTTGACCTTCAAGGAAGCAATCAAAATGTTGTGCACGACACGTCATCTTAATATGGTGATCATTTCTGTGAAATAGTTTTAAAATCTGACTTCAAATAACGAAGTTATGGGCGGGACACGAATTTGCTGCAAGGTCATGCTGTGACCTTGACTTTCAAGGTAGCCACCCAAATGTTGTGCATGACGTCATCTCAATATGATGATCATTTCTGTGAAATATTTTTAAAATCCGACTTCAAATAACGAAGTTATGGGCTGGACACAATTTTGCTGCAAGGTCATGCTGTGACCTTGACCTTCAAGGAAGTGACCCAAATGTTGCGCGTGACACGTCGTGTCAATATGGTGATCATTTCTGTGAAAAAGTTTTAAAATCTGACTTCAAATAACAAAATTATGGGCCGGACACGATTTTGCTGCAAGGTCATGCTGTGACGTTGACCTTCAAGGTAGCAACCCAAATGTTGCGCGCGACACATTGTCTTAATATGGTGATCATTTTTGTGAAATATTTTTAAAATCGGACTTCAAATAATGAAATTATGGACTGGACACGATTTTGCTGCAAGGTCATGCTGTGACCTTGACCTTCAAGGTAGCGAGCCAAATGTTGTGCGCGATAGTCGTCTCAATATGGTGATCATTCCTGTGAAATATTTTTAAAATCCGACTTCAAATAACGAAGTTATGGACCGGACACGATTTTGCTGCAAGGTCATGCTGTGACCTTGACCTTCAAGGTAGCGAGACAAATGTTGCGCGCGACACGTCGTCTCAATATGGTGATCATTTCTGTGAAAAAGTTTTAAAATCCGACTTCAAATAACAAAGTTATGGACCGGACACGATTTTGCTGCAAGGTCATGCTGTGACCTTGACCTTCAAGGTAGCGACCCAAATGTTGCGCGCGACACGTCGTCTTAATATGGTGATCATTTCTGTGAAATATTTTTAAAATGCGACTTCAAAAAAGGAAGTTATGAAACGGACAAGATTTTGCTGCAAGGTCAAGCTGTGACCTTGACCTTCAAGGTAGCGAGCCAAATGTTGCGCGCAACATGTTGTCTCAATATGGTGATCATTTCTGTGAAATAGTTTTAAAATCCGACTTCAAATAACAAAGTTATGGGCCGGACACGAATTTGGGACGTACGTACGGACGGACTGACGGACTGACGGAAGTTCTCACAGGACAGTAATTATGTGGCTACTCTATTGTTCTCTCTATTGTTCTTTTTAGCCACACAAAAGAAAATAGCCACATAAAAGCATTACGGAATGAATGACATCAAAGAGAAAGAACAGTTACCTATTGTCCCTCTAGCCACATAATTACTGTCCTGTGAGTGCGGAGACTGACGGACGGACGGACAACCCGACGACTATATGCTCCCCCGAAATTTTTCAGGGAGCATAAAAATGTTTTACAGACAAGCAAACCAGTATATAATATTTTTTTTAAGAAATAGCTACATAATTATGTTTATTAGTAAACTGTTACTTACTTGTGTAACAGATAATCCTTTTTCCAAGTAGAAAGATAGATTTAATACAAGAGCCAAGGTTTGTTATGTAGGTCATATCTTGTTTGTCTTGCTGATCACAACCTAGACAATCACTCCATGTATATAAGCTCCCAAACAAGTCACCTGCTACTACCTTAAAGTTAAAATGTATTATTCTATATAATTATTTATCAAATGCAAATGAAAGTATCAAATGCCTTATTTCATGTACTAATCAATTAATTATAAACATATGATCTGCAATGGAGTGAAAATTACACATTTTACTCTGTTAACATACATTATGATAATGGAACCAATATAATTTCACTGTTGCTTAATTTTATTTAAATATTTCATAAGATAAAGATTTACACCCTTAAATTGATTTTTTTTCGGCATGTTCAATGAAAATTTTGATATTTTGCATATCCATAACCCGGTAACAGTTAATCTTTTGTAATGAATTTAAATAACAGCAATTAAGAGAAAGAGCTGTCACAGGAGACATTGAAGATCAACTAATAAAATGGACACAGTAAGGAAGACAAAACTATGAAAGAAAAATCAATTATGTATAATTATGTATTAAGTTCAAGTAAAAAAATAACATTTGTTAACATAAATTCCAAATCATATTAGGAAACAACAAATCAATTGTATATTCAGCCTTTATTTAATTTTACCCATGAAATATGGTGCTATATCAGTCAAATATATTTCATATTTGTTAAAAATAATTAATGAAATATAAATATGAAAGTGGGTGGAGTCAAAACTCATATTTATTTTAAGGGACTTCTTTCGCCATTTTGTTTGAAAAATCTGATAAATACGAAACAACTTTTTGTTGAATTTTGTTTTGAAAACTATCTAGAATGATAGAAAATGGTCTAACTAAGAAAATAAATCCGAACACCAATATCTTTAATTCAGTTATTAACGCTGTACAGATGTTTAAAGAGTTGTTTACGTAACACACAATGTAACGCCAAATATCGCATGCAAAACAAGATAATCAATAGTCAAACAATAATATATTACTGCGCGCTGAACAATTGCAGTTTCGTAGCAAGCAATGGGGTTTGTAACCATTTTTCTTTTGACAATGAAATTAAATAAAAAGGTTATTATTTCATTTTATGAAATATGGTATATATTTTCACTAAACATGATCAAATGCCACATATTTTCACTCAACGTCCCGGCTCGTGAAAATATGTGGCATTTTATCATGTTGAGTGAAAATATATTCCATTTTTCACTCAAACAAAAAAATTAGTATATTAAAATATCACCCTTGACCCTTGGCAAAATTGGTTGTTTTCTTTGGCACATCTGTTGCCCCAGATCAAAATGAAAACCCATTTATATAATTTTGTGTGTACATTTTTTGTACCACTATAAACAATTAGGTTGTTTCACACTGAAAATGAAAATATTTTGTAAGACAAGAGGGCCATGATGGCCCTGAGGTCGCTCACCTGTATATAGGCCCCCCCCAACCCCCCCCCCCCCCCCCCCAACGTTGCAGGGCCAATTTAACCCAAGGGCTTTTATTTGCACAAACTTGGTAGACACCCATAAGAAGATGTTTCATGCTAAACATCTAAGCTCTAGCTCATTGGGCTTTTTAAAAGAAGATTTTTTTTTAAGTTTTTACTATACACATATAGTTAAAAACAATGACACCCCTGGGGCCGGGCCAGGGCTTTTATTTGAACAAACTTTGAAGACACTTACTAGAAGATGTTTCATGCTTAATATCTAAACTCTAGCTATTTGGGTTTTTTCAAAGAAGATTTTAAGTTTTTGCTATACACATATAAGGAAAATCAATGACCCCCGGGGCGGGGCCAATTTTGACCCCAGGTCTTTTATTTGAACAAACTTTGTAGACACTCACTAAAAGATGTTTCATGCTTAATATCTTAACTCTAGCTATTTGGGTTTTTTCAAAGAAGATTTTTTAAGTTTTTGCTATACACATATAAGGAAATTCAATGACCCCCGGGGCGGTGCCAATTTTGACCCCAGGGCTTTTATTTGATTAAACTTGGTAGACACCTATTAGAACATGTTTGATGCTAAATATCTTAGCCATAGCTCTTTGAGTTCTTTAAAAGAAGATTTTTTAAGTTTTTACTATATGCATATAGGGAAAATCAATGACCCCCCGGGGCGGGCCAATTTTGACCCCAGGGCTTTTATTTGAACAAACTTGGTAGACACTTAT
Source organism: Ruditapes philippinarum (assembly GCF_026571515.1). Lineage (NCBI taxonomy): Eukaryota > Metazoa > Mollusca > Bivalvia > Venerida > Veneridae > Ruditapes > Ruditapes philippinarum. The sequence goes on along the minus strand of NW_026861827.1, from coordinate 97,774 downwards.
TAGAACATGTTTCATGCTTAATATCTTAGCTCTAACTCTTTTGGTTCTTTAAAAGAAGATTTTTTAAGTTTCTACTATATGCATATAGGGAAAATCAATGACCCCCTGGGGCGGGGCCAATTTTGACCCCAGGGCTTTTATTTGAACAATCTTGGTAGACACCTATTAGAACATGTTTGATGCTCAATATCTTAGCCATAGCTCTTTGAGTTCTTTAAAAGAAGTTTTTTAAGTTTTTACTATATGCATATAGGGAAAATCAATGACCCCCCGGGGCGGGGCCATTTTTGACCCCAGGGCTTTTATTTGAACAAACTTTGTAGACACCCATTAGAACATATTTCATGCTAAATATCTTAGCTCTAGCTCTTTGGGTTCTTTAAAAGAAGATTTTTTAAGTTTTTACTGTATGCATATAGGGAAAATCAATGACCCCCCGGGGCGGGGCCAATTTTGACCCCAGGGCTTTTATTTGAACAAACTTGGTAGACACTCACTAGAAGATGTTTCATGCCAAATATCTAAGCTCTAGCTCTTATGGTTTTTTAAAAGAAGATATTTAAAGTTTTTTCTTTCGGTTGCCATGGCAACCAGAGTTCTGCATGGAATTAAATTCTTTGAACAATTTTTAAAGGTGACCACCAAAGGAACATTCCTGTGAAGTTTGGATGAAATTGGCTTAGTGGTTTATGAGGAGATGTCATTTAAAGTAAAAGTTTACGGACGGACGACGGACGGACGCTGGACGAAAAGCGATCACAAAAGCTCACCCTGTCACTTTGTGACAGGTGAGCTAAAAAAAGTACTTATTTACTGTATCTTCCCAGAACGCAACAGCTGTCATGTCCGCAATTGATTGACTAAAGACAGTACATAGCTTCTTAGTATCAGTGGTTGATCTGTGTGAAGATCTCCATATAGGCTGGCCTTGCAGTATACTTCTGTCTGCTGCAGCAACAAAATGATGACCCCATGACCTAAAACATGAATATTTACTTTTACCAGTACTTAAAGACATACATGTATGCAATTTTTTCCCTCTTTAGAAAGGCCAAGAATGACTTTTATAACATTTAATGGTTTTAGAGAATGTTAAATGTTTATCACTTGAGCAAGGTAATGTAGAAAGTGAAATAATTTGTCATCAAAATAGCAAAATGTAAACAAAGTAGTATTTTGATTTATGTACAAAATACTAAAGATAACAGAGACAAAAGATATTTCTGGTAATTGGCCAGTGAGTAACTGCTTGGAAACTACAACAAGACACCAAAAATAAAAAGTTTTTAAGAAATAAAAATAAAAGTATTTCTTAGGCATAATGGGCCTTTAAAATTCTTCAAACAGAGCTACATACATGTATATCCCGTCATGGACTAAGGCTGAAAAGAATTTGCCTATTACTTGAAACAAAAAGAGCTTTTTTTCCTGGAAATTTGGAAGACACTTAGACTATTATATTGGGAAATTAAAGCGCCATATTTGGTCAAATTTGGAAATTATTGAATGACATACAAAAGTACACATTAATGATCAATTAATTTCATTCCAAAGTGTCACATTTATTACGAAAACTACTCTCTATCCTTGAACATCCACAAGAGGTCAACAATATCTTCATAATTTTGATTTGGGGAAAATCCGGACCATTTCATGTGTTTGCAATGATCTTCAAAAACATTGTTATTTCAAATAAACATTTTGATCAAAAAAGTCCTTTAAATTCACAATAAAAAGTTTTTAACTCAAAGCAGGATATTACAAACATTTAGTTTGATCAAGAAGGTTAAGCAGTGCCAAAACTCCTCAGTTCAGAAAGTATTTACCTTACAAGCAATAAGATCTTTTTTTGTAGCCCTAACTTTTATGAGAGACAAATTGACAATCATAGCATGTCAAGGGTTATCCTTTTTCCCTTATACAAGTGTGTTTCGACGGCTTTTTGCCCCCCCCCCCCCCCCCCCCCCTTTGAGGCCTCAAACAGTGAAATGACCACTTTTTCGGCGCCTTCCCCATCCGTCGCCAAGAAAATTTTGGATAGTGACAGGCTAAAAATGGCCTCAGGTTGATCTTAGGGAACTAGTAACCGACGCTGAAAAGTCTTTTACTCTATCTCAATTCATTGAGAAGTTGCAGCACTTTGAAATCAGTTTTGATGGAAAAAACAATGCAAAATACTGATTTTTGGCAATTTTGAGACGTCCCCCCGTTGCAATGGTAACAGGAAATTTACAATTGAGCATGCTGTTACAGAGGCTATGGTGTAGTCAACACATGTGCCAAGTTTCATTAGTATTGAAGCATTTTTCATAGTTTCATAGCAGTTTGAACTTGTTACAGGAGGCTTTTCAATGAAAACGGCCATTTTTCGCAATATGCTCATGGGGTAAAAGGTTAAGTTCTACTAAATCCAAGACCAAAAGTTACCTGACACAGTTGACTTGTTTACTGTAATGTTGGATAGTGTTGGATTTCTTTGTGTTTAAATTATATAGAATCAGTCTGGTATCCATTGATGAACTAACAATCTTATTGACAAACTCTCCATTCAAAATATCTTTTGTTGGCATCACTATAAAGAAAACAAACAAAAAATACATTACAGATTACTACTGGAACTGGTGACTATTCTCAAAGTAGGAGTTGTAGTCAGTAAGACAGTGTTGAATTCTATTAAATTTTAAAGCCAAGTAGAACCACTGATGTTCTGTACATTATCTGGATAGATTCGTCATGTGAAAGACTTCAAAGTTCTTGACAGGATTTAAACCCACAAGAGTGACTGGCAATTGATTTTAAATCAACAACCGTAATCAACCAATGGTTGCTCTTGTTGGTTTCTTAAATTGGTTAGTCAAAGGTGATATAAGCATAACCTTTCATACAAAATATTCATCTACAAAACTTTTAACAATACAATCTTATAATCAAATACAAAAATAGTAGCCAAAATATTTTGCAGAATTAAACAAATAATTCACCCATATCTAGGCCAGTAATGTCCGTGACTCTCCGATGATGTTTATACAACACTCGGAACTCTAGATTGTCCTCCATGTTCCTCCAACTGATCACTTCTCCACTTTCATGACCCACATATATAACATTGTCTGTAACAATATAAATCAGGGCAATTTTGTTAATTGTATCATATCAGGGCATTTTTTCTGTCAGTTACATTAGAAATCAAATCAGGGCATTTTTGCTGCCAGTTACATTAGAAATCATATCATATCAGGACATTTTTGTTATATATCATATTAAACTTGGACATTTTTCTTTTATGTATCATCATAAATCAGATCTTAACAAGGTATTTTGCTGTCTGCAAAATGAGAAACAAGCATTCACATTCAATTTTCTTAAAACTGGATGTTTTTAAACCAACCACCTACTAGAAGTGGCATAATCAGAAATTCAACAAATCAAGTAAATGATCTAAATAACTATTTAATTTTAAGTACATTGGTATATGCATGTACATAACAATTCTTACCTTGAACATACAGACACCTGACTTGCCCATGTGTTGGATAGAAATGCAACTCTATTCTTTTCTCTACACCATGTTCAATATATCTATATCTACACATGAAATAAATTTAAGCAGTATTTCACATTAAAGACAAACAAGTCAAAAACATATAAAAATGCTGAATAAATAAAAAGTAAATAAAGAAAACCTTGTCTACAGTAATAAAATGTTTCTTATTACAGAAAGACTTTTAAAACTACTAGGGTTATATAATTAAGTCAATCTTAAAATCATATGACTAAAAACCCACTTTAAAACTTAAGAATGGCACTTGGAAAGTTTTAGATATAACATTAACTACTAACAAAACTTGCAATTTTACTAACGTCCACATAAAATTAGATGTGTACCTCCTTAGTCATCAGTCATTTGAAACCCCAGACCCTCTCCTCCCAGGAAATAGCAGGGACTTGGATTTTGGGATTATCAAACCCAAAGTAAAGTCTCAAGTCTGCCAGTTGAACATATCCCTTACAAGTTTTGCTTCCAAGCAAAATCACTGACATTGACCAAAGTGCAGACAGGTGAATGCTAAAGACTCATTATTTTCGCAGCTTTCCCGTACACTGCTCCAGAGATAGGGGAGCCGGAGCTGAGTAACGATTGACAGGTGAATGAAAATTATAAAATGATCTACCATTATTTGCTCTAAAATATTTTCAAAAACTTTAGTGATGTCATACCTCCAATACTCTGCATAGACTTGTTTCCAATACATCCAGTGGAGATTACTCTCTACAGCAGTCTTCCAATCTGCAGCTTGTTGTACAAGAGTGCTCTCCCTTCCACCAGACAACTGCATCAGCCTCGTCAGCTCAACCAGTGTGTATGGGGGAATTTCTCGCAAACAACATCTCATCCAAAAATGCATGCATGTCTCAAAACCTGGATAAAAATAAGCATTTACAACTTGTTTAGATTTCTAAAATCCTTGTCAATACACCTGTACATGTGTTTCTTCAAAACTTTTAAGTTTTTGTTTTAATATTAGCTGCCACATGTTTGTGACAGACACACTACACATCATATAGAATTTCTCTTTGATTTTATTACAAAAAATAAAACAAATAAGGTGACCAAAGAGTGGTATAGAGGCTGAGCCAAATTTTTGCTTATCAGCACATTAGCAATAAAATAGATGACTGGAATTGTTTTTGAGACTATGAAATTGAGACAGAAAAATATTTATAAACCATACAAAATTTCTTGAAGCCACTGGCATGGATCATGAACCATTAGTCTCAAAGACCTTATATCAGCCCAGAGGGGTAGAGCAACAGACTGTACATCTGTCAGTCTAGGGTTTAAATCTGTCTAGCCTAATAAATTTGGCATGAACAATTTGACCCATTCTACAGACTGTTTTTTTTCATACATACTGTCTAAAGACATCGCTCATAAAAAATATCTTGACATCTTTCATCTTTTTGACAAGTCTAATTAGTTGACTAAAATCCACCCAATTTATATAGCATTCTCTCTTGCCTTCCAAAATCTACAATGGCCCCATTACTTGTTATGACACCTAGGAACCAACTTTTTAGTGTGACTTTAAGCACATCTCTAGTTTAAAGAACAAAAAACATAGATTTACCTACATGTACATTCAATTCAATATAATTATACAGGTAACACTATCTAATCAAGCACGATAATTACCTGTAATTATTTCATTCCATAACGTGCAAACTTTCTTTGCAACTGCAGATGTCCTTCCATCTAATTTACTTAATATGTAAGCTTGCGTTTCTACTGGTAAACAACTTATGCTAAAATTCGACATGCTGGATCAATTACTCGGAACAAAATTTTATCTTGACACCGTTTTCCAAACTTTATGGCAAATTTTCATTACATTTAAATCACTTTAGGAAATAAAGTCTCATGTAAAAACAACGAGGACATGTGTATAATAACATAACATGAATCAAAATTTGATGACAGGTTTGATGCTTCTTCAATTTGTCAATATACAAATGACATAAAAACAATTTAGTTGCGTCTTGAGATCTGAAGACTTACGGAAAGGGCCGAGTATATGCGATTGGGGCCGAGCCGGACTTCCCCATACAAGTTCCTTTATATTCAGTCTTTATCAGTCTTTTAATACTTGAATTTTATTGTAATTCAGTAGTTGAAATTGAGCAATAAGATCTCTAGCTAGTCAATAATTGTTTTCTTTTTATCACAGGGACTCGGCACAGTGTTGGGATATCTTAATTTATTTATAAAGCCTCTATCAAATCAGCATTACGGCAGCCGTACGAAACGCAATTGACAAAAATCGCTGTGTTTCGTGCGGCAGGCACAAGACAGTCGTACAAATTCTTAAGGTCACAAGATTGCCGCAACGTCGCAGACTGATTTCTCAACGTGCACATTATTTTTGAGATTTTTTGACAGATTTTTGACGTCTCAAAACAGTCTTGAGACAACCGTACGACAGATTCACGATTTCAAGAAGTTCTTAAGTCATAATGTTTGTTTGTCTTGCGACGACCGCAGAGTTGCCTTACAAGCATCGTGCGGCTACCGCGTGCCGTAATCGAATGGCTGACAATCGTAAGACAATCGTATAACTCGTGCGTCAGCCGTGCAACAGTCCTACGACCGTTGCGTATCTTATAAAAATCATATCCTTTCAAAATCCCAAACATGTTGCGGCTCATCATTATGTACCCCATGTATTTACCCTTAGACTCTCTTCCAGCTCCTGGAAGAGGGTGTGATATTGGCCAAACAACCCGACGTCGCACAATCCGGGCCCGATTCCACAAAGATTTAAGGATCAAGATCAGGATCAAATTCAAAAACTCAAATGTACTCCATTGTCTACCCTCATGGATTAAATATCTCATAATAACTTGATATAATTGGACTTGAAATGGCATATTTATAAAATTTTAAAATAAATTTATTTCTATTTTTGCAAGATATTGGCATTTTACAGCTGATCCGAATATTGATCTTGATATCAAAACTAATCCTTATTTTGATCTGATTTTGTTTTGTTATTTGTCGATTTTATCCCAAAAAATCAGAAATTGTTTATATTTTGAATATAAACCATTTAATTCTAGCAAAGTATGATCAATTTTAGTTAAAAAAAAAACAAACAATGAAAATAAAATTAAAATCATTTGATCTTGATCCTGACCTTTTCTTAGTGAACACGGGGCTATAGGGGTTTTACCCACCAACGCATTGCCTTGTTGCGCTCTGAAAAGCAACACCACTGGGGGCCGTTTTATCAACGTGTCGTAGTCTACGACAATTTTTTGTCGGTGTCGTACGTCTGCGACAATGTCGTACGACCGTTTTATGAAACGTGTCGCAGACGTTGTGTTTCTGCGACGTCGCAGCCTTTGTCGTAGACAATAATTCACGCGAGACACAGTCTAGCCAGTGCGCGCTTTGACGTCACATATGAAATCAAAGTACTAAAAGTACTGATGGAATTTACATGACTATTATCAAACGGATAAATTTACATGATTATTATAAAACGGATAAATATTTTTTAATGTCATTCAAAGAACAAATTTAGTGAGAAATACAGCATATATTTTCTGCACTCGATTCACCCCTTAAAATACTAAATCACGCTACGGTTCCACCATTAATGCCGGGTCTGTACTGAATGCTAAAGGCACATTATGTCTCAGTCTAAGCAAGTTTCTGAACACGGGTTTTATAACCTTTAAATAACTATTTTAAAGCATGCAGCCGCTTATGACTTGAAGCGGTGAATGTAAAATTATTAACCAAAAATGTCAACAAAGTAGTATTTGACTTTTATACAAAATACTAAATAACTATCACAACTAGATTGCCAAAAATTAACAGACGCAAAAGATGGAAACGACCGATCAGCCACTTTTGGAAATTAAAACAGAAAACTAAAAAATAAAAAGCATTTTTAAGAAACGCCAAAAAGTATGTTCATAGTACTTTAATTGTAAATAGCACCGGACTTTTCAAGTATATCGTGTGGCGATCAATCGGGATGTCACGGCTATTATCTATAATAACATCGGAGTTAATACGGATTGAAAGTAGTTACACCACGTAAGGAATACGCACATTTTTTTTCAAACTTTGCTGTTACTCAACTGATTTTAACGAGATAAGGTTCAGAGCACCGTGACTATACAAACTATCCACAGTATATAAAAACTAAAAAAATAATAACCTGAAAGCATTCGAGTATAGCCATTTTTCATAGTATTTTCCGAGAAATACGGTACAGACTCGAATATAAGAACAAGCGAATAACTAGTCCCTTGTCTTTCTCATTGTTTGACACAAAAAATATAATATACATGTATAGTATAGATATACCATTGCCAATGCATCGAAATAATAAATTGCTGTTTTGATTTTTTTGTTTATTTTGCTTTTTAATTGAAACGGAACACGCTGTTTTGTATTCTGTTCCAATTTGTAATCTTAATGAAATATTTCACTTTAAGTGTCATGTATATTTGTTTGTTAGTGTTTTTTTCAGAATTATATTAATTGTTTATAGGTATTTATACATATATTTCATGTAGTATTCTAAATAATCCCCTTCTGCCGGCATTGTAAATACGGTTCGGGTACTATATTTTTTCAAGTTTAAAAAAAATTGAAATACATAACTGGAGAGGTCATCGATCAGACCTCTCCACAGTGTTCAGACTGATTGCTGGCGGTATCCATTTTTGCGTATCTGATTGTAGTGAATGAATCTCATTTATAGCGTAAAATCATTAGGAGCAGTCTACAAAAATGGTTTTGCGCGTGCTCCGTTTCAAAATACGACTTAATTAACTTAAACGAAAAATTAACATCGAAGAAAACAAATCGGTAGTATACGTAGAAAAATCGGAAAATTTCATTTACGTCACTTAACGCTACGTGGATGTTTCATTCCGTTTTAATCTTTTTAATTGTATAAATCAATTACCGTATTGTTTTCTGAATAGCGTTTTACTATTTCATATTCCGATAAATAGTAACAGTGAACATAACAGGTACAATATCACCATTCAATATGACCGAGAGAACCGTGTACCGAAATTTTGCTGCTCCTTAAACTTTTGAATATGTACGACTAAATAGTGCAACGGAGATTTTTTTGGCGCAAATGGCACAAATTTTACTCAAGATTTTCCTCAAATATTAATTGTGGTTGGAGGCATGCAGTATATAAGAAGTAATTACAAATACCCTGTACCCAATATAAAGTAAATGCACATAACAGCCTTAACGAAACCCGTGACACTTAGGGGTGGGGGTGGGGGGTAGGTTATACTGAATCCTTAGATCATCCATTTTTATAAATTTATAAAATACACGAATGTTGATTTCTATCTGTTCGATTACTTTATTGTATATTGTTAAAAATCGTTTCTTACGATTCATTCCATCAACAATTATACATGATATACACTATGTTTATGTTATATGCCATTAAGTATTGAATATAGTTTTTTCGTTTCATTATCTACCGGGGAGGGCCGACCGCTAATGTTGTAAGAACTTGGGCCCAACCCGTTTGCTTTTGCTTTTTAAAATACATATGAAATTTGTATCTGTATTGTATATACATGTATATAGCAATAAAATATGATTAAACTAGGCATGCAGTTTATTATGTTAGTTTATTATTTATTACGTTTATTTCAATCAAATGATATAAACATTTTTTATGTAAATTATGGGACTTAAAATTGATTAACATACTTTATGCCCGTTTTGGAAAATGAAATGTAGAGGAAATGTTTCCGTATACTTACCAAAACATTAACCGAAAATGTGCTTATTGAATTTTACAAGAAACTTTTATTTTTGATACTACTTTTAATATAAATATATACATGTGTTTATCATTTATTTTAAATTTAGTTTGATGGCATAGCATAAATTATTTCCTTTGTAGAAAAAGTATCGCTTTTAGTACCTCCGGCATGTAATCTTTCAAAACATTTTTAAAAAATGAAGTGTAAAACAAACTTTCATTATGATACTATATAATATTAATTCTATTTTGTTAAATAAGTGTAATTTATAACCATTCATTGTGTCTTTTATGCAAAAATATCCACATATATTTTCGAATTACACAAATCTCTCACAGCAGCAAATTGACCTCTCGCATGCTTCTTTTAAAAGAAGCAAACGTGTTAATATATCATGAAGTTTGTGCAGATTTACATTTTTGTTTTGCCTGTATTTCTAAAGAAAGTAGTGGTGAATGTGAAAGTATTAAAATTGTTATTGTAGCAAAATTTTGACTTTCATACAAATTACTAAATCATTAATACCGTACTTGATTGGCAAAAATTAACAGAAGCAAACGTTAGTTCAGTCTAATGATAATGGAAATAATAATTATAATAAAAAAAATAAAAAAATATAAATAAAAAGCTTTAAAAAATAAAAGCATTTCTAGGGCTTTATGGGCCTTTATGAAAGGATTTTTCCGCGTTAAAAACAATTGAAGCTGCTTTTTTAAGAAACGCCAAAATTATGTTTAAAGTACTAGCTATCATATAATAAAACCATTGATTTGTACATATGGTTTACTTAAATGGCACCCAATGTAGTATGAAGTGTGGCGCTCATTTTTACCCATTTTCCGAGGAATTCAGTACACACAAGATTTCTAACTAGTTTTGTTCCATTTCGTTGTTTGAAATAAATATATGTAATTAATCTTATAGATTTACTATTGCTAAAGTATCGAAATAATAAATTGATGTCTTGACATTTTTTCGTAAAGTTATATTAAGCGCACTGCTTTTAAATTGAAACGCCCCACGCTGTTTTTGTAATTTATATGAAATATTTCACTTTAAAATCTAGCTTTTTTGTGTTGTTGTTTTAGTTGTTGTTGCGTTTTTTTACGGAAAGCGGATTAATTTTTCTCATAGATTAGCCCGGGTTCCAATCTGTCGATCTTTTATGTGCTTCTTGTCGGCAAATTGACATACGAGCCGCGTCATGACAAAACCAACATAGTGGGTTTGCGACCAGCATGGCTCCAGACGAGCCTGTACCTCCGCGCAGGCTGGGCTGGATCCATGCTGGTCGCAAAATCCATTATGTTTGTTTTGTCATGACGCGGCTCATATATTGATACTACCAAAACCAAAGATTATGTGTTACCTATTACGGTCGAGTATGAAATAGCGCGTAAGTTATGAATAAGCAAAAATATTATCAACGCATGAATCCCAGGCTACTTAAAGATATATATACGTATATCTCATGTAGTTGTAGTATACAAAATAACTCCCCACCCCGGGATTGCAAATTACGTAGTTACAGTTCGGATTCTAGATTTTTTTTCAGAATTAAAATGCATAATTAATACACCATGCAAATTGTGCAGACTGAATTATTATATGTACACTGTATATTGCAGTTTACCATAAAATTTGATAATTTAAACATTAGTGCTTTTCATCCACGGTAACTTTTAGTTAATGTCGCCTTGTCTTGTTGATCTTTTTTATATTCTATTGACTGTTGGTTTTTTTCTTTTTAAAATTGTTTTTCCGGAGTCATGACCACGGTAACTTTCCTGTGTCCTTTATTTTATACCATATGGGGTTTCTTCAAAGAAATATCTAAATTTATGTAAAATCTAGTTAAAATGTTATAATTTCTCCAAAATTAATTAATTGAAAAATGTTGTTTGTCTTTTTTATTCTGAAAAAGTTATTTCATAAAAAGAACGTGCTGAGCATGTATACATGTAAACAGTGATCGCCAATCTTGACGTCACAGCCCTAACCCTGTTGTAGAGCTGCGACATTTTCTACGACGTCGTAGGCTACGACAAACGTTAATAAAACGGTCTTAACGTTCTGCGAAATGTCTGCGACAAAAAACTAGCCTAAAACGTGATTTTTTTCAATTTCGCACGATTGCCTTACGACTGTCTTAGCAATCGCACGTCTATTGCACGTCTATTGCACGGTCAATTTGCGACGACCGTACGAAATGTTGTTGGTTTTTGTCCTGCTTTTAGGCTTAAATATCGTGCGAGCCATTCGACGGCCGTACGAACAGCGTACGTCTGCCTTACGATCTACAAATCTGTCTAGATAGACTGCGAAATCGCCCGCGATTTTTCTACGGCACAGATTTCTCAACAAATCGTACGAACCAAATTTCGTGCGGCTGATGTGATAGAGGCTTAATATCAGTTGATTTTTAACTTTTCTGTTCAAGTGTTTGTAAAACCAGTTGCATATTAAATGCTTTAGTGCAATAGAAACTGAAACCTTAGTACACTACGGGGAAAACGCGAAAAGTAAATTTCTAGCTGCTGCTTGTGACCATAAATAATTTGATATTTGCATAGGGTCAGAGACTTATATTACAGATAAAAATACCCCTTTGAACAGGATATAAAATTGGCATCAGACAGATTGTAGTTTCCCTTTCCTACCTAACGAATTTCATATTACATGTATAAATATTGCATATCAGCCACAGTGCTAGATCTACTTCAGAATATTTCAAAGTCTATAAAAAATGTAGCACGACAAGTTTAAACACCGATCTGGGACGGAAAATCTTTCTGTCCCAGCACCAATTATATTATAACGTCAGTGCCTAGAATTATTTCCTTGTGCATTTTGTCTTGAGATTGAGATATTTTTACCATATAAATTTAATGGTTAAAAGCCCGTTTACGACGTCTAATGAATTGGACTACTTGTTCAGCTATCTTAGCATTTTCAAGGGACACAGGACGTGAAGTGGTTGCACACTTGGTTCAAGCGAGCGAATTGGTTGCAAACTTGACAAAATGGCGAACGCGGCGTGATTTTTTGAAACGGGTGAACGAATTTTTGCAAGGCAAGTGGATTTCTTTGTTATTTTGATGTTCATTAGTATGTCTATTCCATAATGCAATATATATGCCACACTCGGTTAAAGGTTTAAGCATCCTAGATTCTGTTTTGACGAAGTATAAACTGATCATGTAGATATTTTGAAATTTGACATGTGACTGTTCTGGTCGGTTTTTCTCCTAATTTATTCGAATTTGTAAGTTTTGAACTGCATTTAACAATAACAAAATATGTTTCTGTCAATGCTGTACAAATGGTTTAGTTCGCAAGTCCGAAGATAACGTTCAATACACAAAAATATCTTGTTCAAGCACATTTTGGTTGCAGACTTATACTTCAACAATTTTTGGTTGCAAACTTATTCTTATTCTATTGAAATCCGTAGTAAAACGTTGCAAAAGGAGTACAGTAAAGTAGACCTATTTTCAATGGCAAATTATTAAAATTTATGTTCTGTTACTTGTTTTTGTTATAAATGTTATTTATATTTTCTTCTTTTACAACAATTATGCACTTTATGTTTCAAATTACATGATTATAATCATCAGCAAAAGCTTGCAAACAAAATAATAGCATATAGAAAAATATTTATTGATACTTCAATTCTAAAATATGTCATCATATGTAAAATGCAAATGAAAACTACATACAAAACAAACGTATGTGAGAGTACTGTCTAATTTGCAAACGTCGTTTGAACATGTAAAATATGCAAACGCAGGTTGAACATATTAAATATATAATTATATAACCGCTGGTTATTTAAGTCAAGTTGCAAATACTACAATACTCTTAACAAAATACTTCTCTCTTTTCTTCTTCTTTTTCATTTTAAAACATTCTTCTTCTTGAATAACAAACTTTCATAAAACTTCCATATATACATGTATTCATAAAACCGTATAATCTTCTCACACAAAATCCGTCGGGTATAAACTTTGATTTAGAAAAATTTCAATCTTCTTAGGTTGAACTATACAGCGACGTTAAAATACACAGTGAGAACACTTGGAGTAACTTGTTTCAAATAAAATTTAACGAAGGTGTTTTCTTTTGACCAATCTGCAGCGTTGAGAATTGATTTCATTGACGCACCTTTAAAAAGTGCCCATAAGGGACCTAAAGCTCTTGTAGAATGTGCTGTTACACTTTTATGTTTATCTTCATAAGCCTCTTGAATAGTTTTAATAATATATGAAGCCAAAGTTTGTGAAGAAGCTTTCTAAAGAATTAGGTACATTTTTGCCAGAAATAAACTTGTTTCATCTTTACGTCTGAAGGATTCAGTTCTTTTAAGAAAGATAACAAGTGCTCTTTTAGGATCAAGTAATTTGTTGGTCTTGAAAGCTGGTACAAAAGTTTTGCTGATGAATGACCAGGTCTATCCTGTTTAGCCAAACCTTTTTGTAGCGCACTTAGAACTTTAGGCAAATCCAATTCAGAGGAGGGCTTAAATTGAATACTCCTTTTAATAATCTGATAACATACGGATGTTGACCAATAGGAGTGTTATCTACTGGAGGTAAAACTGCAGATAACATAGAGCGGTAACCTGTTATTGTACGATACTGTAAACCTTTATTGTACAGATCTGATAAAAACTCAGCACAATTATTAAAGGATGCTGTAAGGAATCAATAAATATTCTTTTCACGACACCATATCATAAATTGTCTAAATTTACTGGAGTAATCTTTCTGAGTACCAGTTCTCCAGCTGGCTGTAAGAAGTTTCCTAACTGATTTTGAAAAAAAAACTTTTTCTCTAAACTGTCTGTCGATAGCAACCATGCAGTCAGGTTCAGAACACCTGGATTTGGATGACATACCTGAGATTTTGGTTGTTGTAACATGTTTGTAACCAATGGGCGACATAACGGTTGAGCTACCGACAGATTCAATAACTCTGGAAACCATGGGCGTCGTGGCCAGAATGGAGTTATAAGAATCAGTTTGCAATGAAACTGTTTCATATGATGAAGAACTCTGGAAATGAGACACATAATTATAGTCCAGCGTTCAAAGAGACATCAACAGGCGCTTGCATATATTTCAAATGACCAACCGACGTTTGCATATTTTACATGATCAAACGACGTTTGCAAAATCGACAATAAGTGGAAAACATGGGTTTATATCGAATATAACCTTGCTAATGAAATTATAAATAAGTTAGGGACGAGAATTGCTTGTAAAAAGACATATCTTCTATTATTTTCACTTTACATGGGTTTCAAGTGAACAAAAAAGAATAGAAAAGGTAAAACCTATCGGCGTTTGCCTTGCAAAAAGAAAATTTGTGTCGAAGTGTTCTAAAAAAATACTTAAGTCTCGCAATTACTACCTACATTAAACAAAAGCTCAATTAACGCCGGGTCCTACGGTTTAGGTTTTAATTTTGTGGATGCAGTAGAAAAAAGATATCTTCAAATAAGATATCTTCAAATAATTACCTGAAATTGGGTCCGTACGTGTTTGCTGAAATGTTAAATCGGCGTTTGCATTTGTAGTCCGTGACAAAACTTGTTCATCCAGGGTGATACATAATACCAGTAAACTGTAACTGTGCTTATTGCCTAAAAGCAACACATGAAAAAGATGGTTCAGGTAATGGACAATTGAGTAACTTTTTGATACTACCAAAACTGGAAAGCTTTTGAAGAATAATTATTATTAAAGATTATTATTTATTAGCATTCACGAGGCATAATTAAGGGGAGGTCACTCTGTTCAAATTCAGTCACTTAGTTCCCCTCTTGACACTTTTTGCATTTTTAATATGAAATTCTTTTTATTTATTTTTTTATTCACCCTATATTGACACCACTTGTAATTTTAAGAAGAAATCTCTCTACAACTATTAGGTTTAGCAAAATAAATAAATCCATTTTGTGGAAGTAAAATACGTTTTATCTCCGTTAGAACTATTTTTACACGTAAATTGTAGTTTAAAGGATAAATCACTTACTCATCCCTATTGCATACATGTACATCCGAATCAGGTAATTAAAAGTTGAAATTCCTTTTTATGACGCCATTGGTATTTTAAGCAGAATGTCACCCATCAGTTTTGCTAAATTAAGGCTTTGGTTCTTAGACCAAAAACGTTTATGGTAGCGTGAAGTATAGCATACATTTGTATTATCATTTAAGCTAGAACGAAAAACAAACTTACTGTAACTTATGTGTCATACGTACTCGAAGGCCTGCTTTGATAAGTCAAGTTCTGCCAATTGCAAAAGGTCAAAGAATAATTATAAATGTCTCGGCTCAGTATTGCCAAAGAAAATAAGAATGTTCCAAAAATATATGATTTTATTGACGCTTTTCCTTCCCAGCAGGCGGGTTATCTGATCTTCAGAAGTTAAATACTTGTAAACAATTAAAAATAAAAGGGCTATATAAAACCAGGAACGTACGTGTATGAATTCCATACAATACACTGATAAAATCTGTCAAAAATCTGTACCCAAAAATCTTTATACCTAAGAATGTAAATAATTTTGAGGTTAGTCCTTTAAAATTTAAATAATAATAATAATAAAAATTAATAAGAACACGCAAATAACATAGCATACATGTAACTTGATAACCCAAATGAACTCTAACATTTAGTGGCGGCTGATCGTAAATATAGTGGGCGTGACCATGTGTTGATCGCATGAGTCACCAAAAAATAAAATCCCCGATTTGTAAACTAACATAAACAAGATCTTTTAAACAATGTTAAGGGAATTCTAGGTGCACTTAAAAGAATGTGAGTAAAATACTTTGGGAACCCATCATATTACGATGATCTTAATTTATAATTAGATGTAGAAATAAATATAAGAACCAATTTTAGACATTTATAAGCTGTATAACAGTTACAGCAGCTGGGATTTAATCTCATCTGATATTTTTTTTTATCGTACATGTATGTCACAGGTGACAGTTGTAGTTAAACAGGAAAGTACAAGGTATGTTACTTTGCTAACCTTATTATCTACAAATAGATGTTGCATAAAATCATTCTGGGAACGTTAAAACATGTAATTAAAGTACTGTATGGAGTCATTCATAATCACTAAACAGTTCTAAATCAGTGATGTAAATTAATGGACAAATATGGTTTTAATTAATGAACAGTGTTTACATTTGATAATACATTAGTTATTATGCTGCAAGTTACCAGAAAACTTACTTATGATAGATAATAGAACAAGAAAAGACTAGTTTCCAACATTATTTGTCATCAAATGAAAAACGCTGTATTTCTGTGTGTTAATTTTCATAGATGAACAAAAGCCGATTCTATATTGAATTCCGTCCATAGTTGACTTCTATTTTTCATAGTACATCATAGAACCGCATAGTGACGTAAGAAGTGAATGATAATGAGGCCAAATAAAGCTTGACACTAAATATGTTAGTATTCATCCGTGCAGTTCTACAGAAATTAGAAACATTCTCCTGTTGCTATCGCTCCTGTCGAAGTTTCTAATTTCTGTAGAACAGCACGGATGAACACTAACATATACAAAGATGTCCACTTTAACTTAGCTGTAAAAGAGATGCTTCTACATTGTATTTCTCTGGCTGTAAGTGTAAAGACATTGCTTCATCTGAATTATTCATATAGATATCCTACCCAAGAACTATCAATCATTCAATAGAACATTTTAACCATCTAATGCACATACAGTGGTTACATTAAGAAGCATACAAGTCAGTCGTCATTCGTGCCTCAACGTTATCATTGTCAGAGTGGGTTATGTAAAGTATTGGAAGAAGAAGTTCATTATTCAATTGATCATTCTTTCTATCATGATCATGTACACAATATTTGAACTGTTTATTTTTCATTTTTTTGTAATTTATTTTGTTTTAATCAGTGCCCAAACATAATGTTAAGTGAATTGAAGGAGTGTGGTATCCACAAAATAAAAGAGGTTAACAGTTGTATCTATGCATTACATGTCAAATATTTGTCCGTCTATGTAGGTCTTTCTCACATAGTTTCACCTATCATTAAAATTTGTCGATCCCTAAGAGGGATAACCAATTATATTTAGCCATTGAATGATAGACTTCTCAAACACAATAACAGACTTAGTTAAAATATTTCGACATGCCAAAGCTAGATTTTGAAATATGTTTGTTCTGGGTCAGAATCTCGCTTGTAATGGATATATTGTCCATACACAAAATAGCACAATGTCTCATCAGGTAGTACAATAAGTTGGACTAAAAATAGACCATGCACACCAATTAACAAAAGGCAAATGTTCCATCTTCTATCACAAACCTGTCATCTAGCTATGTTAAAAAAGGCGATGTACATTTTGCTGATAACTTTTGGCCAATGGCCCAAAACTTGCTAGCTTTGTGAGGTTTTATCTCTTTTTATTTTTCACATACTGATTAAGACAAGTGATAATCATATGCTATATAGGTCAACTAAGGTCCCATTATGATTTTCATGTAATATATATTGTACATTATTTTTTTAGCTAGAGACAGAATTTACAAGGTCTTCAATTTGAAATGCCAACAGAACATTCAAATACTGTAGATGCTGAGGGGACAGACTATGTTGACTTCGATAAAAAGGATTGTGATGAAGTAAGTGGTTTGTAACATCTTTGATGACTCAACTCTACTTAGTTTGTAGAACTATACTTCATACACATGTCATATTGTCTCCTGATATAGCTGAAAAAAAGAAACCATGTTCATTGTTGGTCATTTTCCATTATGGTTAAATTCTCTTCAATTCTATGTGAAATAATGTCCAAAATTGTATTGTACTGAAGGACACTTAAATACTGAGAGGCTTGACCCATTCTACAAATTCTAATTTGCACACTATGTCTTTTAAATAAATAGTCTTGTAGAACTTTTACTCTTTTATCTTTTTAAATTTGCATATAAAGAATGTCTTAAATTAACAGTTCACTGACAACGCGCCTCCTAGTCATAATCAGAATTGATTGCTAAGCATCTATCATGTAAATGTAGATAAGTTACTGAATGATAACCCTCAATAGTCATTTCTCCTATCATTTGTTTATTCATAAACCCGGCATAATATGGTTTGTCAGTTGCTGTTATGATAATGTTCTTTTGTTTCAGGATGATTTTTCGCAGCAACTTAGACTGAAGAGAGAAGCAGTACGACTTGAAACATATGTTGACTGGCCAAAAGCTTTACCTGTCAAACCAGAAGATTTAGCTAGAGACGGATTTTATTATCTTAAAACTGGCGACAAAGTGAAATGTATTTTCTGCAATCTTGTTTTAAAAAGTTGGGAAGAAGGCGATGTTGTTAGGAATGAACACAAAAAGTTTAATTCGACGTGTCCATTTTTAATAAATAAAAACTGTGGAAATGTTCCCCTGCAAACTGTTCAGCCAGGGACATCTAGTGCCGGAGCTGGTGCTGGAAAGGTTCCAAGGTTTCCAGAATACAGTAAGCCAGCAGCTAGAGAAGGGACGTTTCGTGAAAAACCAGCATCAATGAAACAGTCTGTAGATGAGCTGGTAGAAGCTGGGTTCTTCTATACAGGTGCTCAGTTTTACTTCTAATCTATCAACATCTTTCTTTATAATTAAATAGTATTTACTTTATCAGAGACTGCAAAATGTCTTACAATTGAAGTCACATTATATAGGTAAAGAAGGAAAAGCATTACGTTTTGGAAGTCACAAACCAAAGTCAGAAGTAAATGACTCCTAAACTTCCACTAATGCAAGCTCTGTGCTCTGTCAAGGAAGTACAATTATTGGTATTCTATCTAAGGGATATTACAAAACTAATGGAATTTACATCAATGATGGAAAGAATACACAATTCAAACTTCTTAATTTTAAGTAATGTTACAAAACCAGTTGAATTAGTACTTTGTTTGTTTGTTTGTTCGATTGAGTTTTACGTCACATCGACACAGTATAGGTCATATCGCGACGTTCCAGCTTTACTTGTGGAGGAAGACCTCAGGTTCCCTTCCGTGCATTATTTCAGGCACGAACAGGCACCTGAGTAGAACCACCGAAGTTCCGTAAGCTAGCTGGATAGCTTCCTCACATAAAAGAATCCAAAGTCCCTGTTGGGATCCAAATCCACAGCGGTGAGGGGCAAGTGGTTTGAAGTCAACGACCTTAACCACTCGGCCACGGACGCCCCTGAATTGGTACTTAATATCAGTCATAGATACAATACACTTCTTTCTTTGAGGGAGGTTATAAAGCTTGTCAGATTCATGTCAGTTACAGATATAATATACATTTACTTTAAAAGGACAATCTTATTTATTATATCAGTCATAAAAGGCCTTTCCCAAGTGTCACCAGGGTAAGAATAACAGACCCACTCCCAATGGCAAATATGCTTATTTTTCCCCTTTTTTTCCAAATCTTAAAAAGAAAATCCCAATTTCACTGAAACTCCCAATATCCAAGCTAACAAATTTTCTGACGTTCATTCTGGTATCAAATCCAACAAACAGATGTTTCCTCAAATATATTTATATAAAAATAAGCATATCTGCCGTTGGGGAATCGGTCTGGTAATCTGACTCGTGGTGACACTGGGAAAAGGCATGTTAATACAAAGTATAGTTTTTTTATTGTAATTCGATAATTTTTCAGGGCAAGATGATTGCGTGAGATGTTTTCACTGTGGTATCTTGATAAGGAACTGGGAACCAGAAGATGACCCGTGGACGGAACACAGACAATGGTCACCAAGATGTTCATTTTTAAGGTCACAGTCAGAATCAAAAGAATGGTAAGGACAGAAATCTACAATTACTTACTAAACTTCACTACAAAAGGATGATTGTCTCTTTGTTAAAATTTGAACACCTGTATTCATAAAACTGTTCAATTCAATACCAGACTAAATGATAACAATTTTTTTTATGTACCATCACCTTAGTGCAATAAGAGGTTAATTCCTATGAATGATTAATAAGAGTTAACCTGTTACAGCACTAAGGTGATGGCATATCTATTGAACTGCAAGACTGAATAATTCCTAAGATGAAAATAAATTGATACATATATTAAGTAACACGTTAATACACATGCACCAACAGTCCGAAATAATAGAGCATTTCAGACCTGACCATGATTTGGTTTGCACTGGTTACACGGAGAGAAGCATTTGCTGCCTGTAGCTCAAAGTTAATACTGTGTTGCATTTAATTAAAACAAAGTATGCCTTTGACATGTATATAATTATGAAATTTAAACATTTGTATCTAATCTTTTACAATATTTATTACGCATGTGCATGTAAATAGATGGTTGTTTTATATATTTTTATGAAAGAAAAATTATTAATCTCACATTTAAACCAAAAAAATAAATTTGAAAATTTAATTTATCAGTTGTAAATATTTTTGGAAAAACAAAAGATATATAGTTAATGAATAAGTTAGGTAATTTCTGATCTCATTTTTGTTAGTAAAAAGAACAAAATTGAAACATGTCTTTTTTAAAATCATTTCTGTCAAAAAGTCTAATTGAATCACAATTTCGTTGAAGTGTTTTATAAATAGTCAAATATGTTCCTGCTACAAACATTTTACATGTATGATCCCATAATGTAACAATAACTTTATACACCTATCTAATTTCATTGTCTTTCTTCCTTATGTTTTGAAGATACTGTAACATTTATAACGTATAGGGGAAGTTAAACGTATTGATTTACACACACAGTCTATCTGCTGAATTATTTATCACTCTTTCAGTTTAGCATAATTGTTTGAATAAGATCATATTATCAACCATCATCAAAAAAAAACAGGAAGTGAAACTGAAAGTAGATTTGGCTGAGTGCATTTGCCCGTCAAGTTTGTTTGATTAATTAGCCCAACCTTGAACTTGGAGTAATCGATTTAAAGTTTTAGGGATTTAAATATTATCAAAATATGAAAATTAGTCTATATGTACCAACAGTATAGATAGAGCCTGGTCAGAATGCATGGCTGTGCAGGTTGGCCTGGCTCTATACTGGTAGAAAAGGCTGATCATTTTTGGTTCCAGCAGGTTAAGGATAAATTATACAGCCAATTTCAAGAGAGACTGTAAAAAACACCAAGAAGGGCCTTCGGTGCTACATTGATCACAGAGTACCCATAAATCTTTATTTGAAAATGTTTTTCTTTTTTATCAACAGATTTTAAAGCAGCACGCCTCCAGATACATGTTAAATTTCATGAAAATTTTGATAATGTATTTGAAAGTAAAATATTGTGAGGTGAACAAATAAAGTTATTTACATAATTATTGCAATTCGTACTTACAATCCATGCAATTAACCAAAAAGAGATCAAAATATGCAAAAATGCCCTTACTGCGTTAGCAACGTGGTAGAAATATGGTGATACAATACTTCAAAATCAGTCTTAAATCGCACATAACATGTAAACTTTAACATGAATCTTGATTGTGTTTACCTTTCTTGAAAGATTAGTACATTTTTCATATTGAAATATTTTGGCACATCTGGAGGCGTGCAGCTTTAAATTCACAATTTTTTTTTCGAACAGTCTCATTATTAGTTTGAGTCTATTCTTCATTTCTTATGTATAAGTTTTCATTGCTCAAATACGAGTTGTAAGTAGTAAAGAGCTTCTTTTTCAATTATTTTGAGAAGATAATCGGTTCACAAAATTTGTGTATGTATTTCCAGTTTTGAGATAACTCCTGTAATAAAGCAAGTGCTGAAAATGGGATATGATAAAGAACTAGTGAAAGCTATTGTGCAGCGTCGTAAAAGAGCGGGAGGTACGTTATATACATGTATATTAGAACATGATGGTGCTGGCCAAAGTGGCAATCCAACCTTTCATTTTAAATGACCTTTATGTTTTAGGTTAGATTTCTTTCAAAATTCTGAAAACAACTGTTACTATAAATACTTTCATTCATTATTGATTGGGAATGTAGGGTGTGTTTTATGAATTCACCTTATTTTACTTCAAATGTTACTACATGTGTATAAACAAAAAGAACATTTGAAGGAAAATATAGAGGCATTCTGGAGCCCTTTAAAATTAACAGTGATTTATTTTTCATTCATTATTAAAAATTTCTACAGTATGTACATATGTGTTTGCCCCTTACTACTTTGGGTTCGAATCCCAACAGGGACTTTGGATTCTTTCATGTGTGGAAGCTATCCAGCTAGCTTTCTGAATATAGGTGGTTCTACTCAGGTGCCCGTTTGTGCCTGAATTAATGCACAGAGGAGGACCTGAGGTCTTCCTATACCTGTAAAGTTGGAAAGTTACCATATGACCTAAATTTTGTTGGTGTGACATAAAACTCAAACCCCCACCCCCTTCAATTATGAGAGAAATTATTTTGATTCAGGAGCTGAGATCACAGATGTAAATGAGTTAGTTGATGCTGTAGAGCAACTGAGGATTCAACAAGAGACAGTATCTAGAGTTCATGGTATCACCAAGGAAACCGGGGCAGCTGGCTCTTCACATCCACATACTGAAAGTTTTCCCACTTCTGGTAAATTGAAGAAAACTTCTTCTTTTACAGTCAAATATTTACAAAAGACTGTCTCTGAAGAAAAGCCATATACATATAATTTTCTGATCACCTGTATCATCTGTGAACAATAATACATTCTTTGATTTATATGGGACATCCCATACAGGTTTAGAATAAGCATGCTATATTGTAAGTTGGTTTGGCAATATCATAAATAATAAATGAGGCTTATCCTTTCAAGCTACACAATGTAGTTCAATGTCTAGGTCCTACACTAAATATCTTAAATGGACTTGTCTCACTTTGGATATCAACATCATTTTAAGCAAAAATATCAAAATATGTCTCAACTGATTAGCGAACAGTTCAGACCAGGATCAGATGATGATCTCTGTATTCACTGGTTGTACGAGTATATTTTTAGCCACCAGTAAGCAAAAGGTGAATGAGTGCATAAGCTTTCAGATGTCATGGTCATGATCTATTTTAACCATGTGTTTAACCATACACCACCAGTACTGGTTAGTTCCAGGAAAATTACCTTTTACTTAAGTTCAAAGCATTCATCACAATTTAAAATAAATATTTGTTAAGTGAAGCTGTTTTATTGTCAAGCTGCTTATCCAAGCAGTTTGTGTTTTGGGCCAAACATTTATGGCTCCATTAATGATTCAGGAGCTTAATTCTGCTTGAGCTGCTGCTGCTAGAAAAGCTTGGATGGTAGCTTGTTTATATTACTGCCAGCCAGAAGCGATTCCATAAAATTTACTTGATGAGAGTTTTAGCTCGACTTTTCAAAGAATACTCAATAGGGAGAGCTATTATTCTCTCCCCAGTGTGCAATCTGGTATCTTCAAATATACTGAATGGAATTGGGTGATACTTCATACTCTTTTTTTTAAGTGCATAGTAGGAGATCACTTTTTAAGGCCCATAACTCTAACATGGATTTTGACAGAATTATGGCCCTTTTTGAACTTGGAAATTTTTACATTATCTGGAAAATTCAACATTATTCCCGCTTTTGTTTTACTATCCGGCACAGAGAATTGTTCAGCACAATGTTCTACTGACAACTCATTTTTGCCATGTTGGACAACTTAGTTTATAAATTTACTACTTGTATTTTGATATCTCACTGTTAACCTGTATTTAATTTTTATGCGTACTGACATTTTCAGGTGCTTCTTCGTTAGAAGATGCGTACAATCAGTTGAAGGATCAGAGACTATGTAAGATTTGTATGGATAGAGAACTAGAGATCACGTTCATACCATGCGGACATTTAGTTACTTGTGAACAGTGTGCACAACCATTGAAAAAATGTCCTATTTGCCGAAAACTCATCAAATCTCATGTGAAAACTCGAATGTCGTGAATTCTTTAGTACATACATTCTGTTATTTTGGGACATCTTCCTGGATGGAGTGGGGTAGGATAGTGGGGTTATTTGAGGAGAAGTGTTAAAAATCAATCTGTAACATTAGAATTTATTTTTCTTACTTCATAACAAAGAGAAGTACAAGCCAGGACAACAGTTGTTATAAGGAATGATGATATGATGAAAGCAAAAATGTTGATGTCATTGTATGCTGAAATGTATTTGATAAAAGTTACAACAGCAAAATCATTTCAAGTAGGCTTGAAAATCATTACAATTAGGTAACTCATTTGTGTCACTTTATAAAAAGAATACCGCAAAATCATTATTATTTATGGGGCACTTATTTTTGTGGATTTCGTGTGTAGGTCAATCCACAAATTTAAGATCCAACGAAATTTTATTTGTGTGCGGTAGAATTATTTTGCATAACATTATTTACATTTTACCTTTTAGAAAAATGAACAGTCAACAAATTTAACTTTTAAGGACCCACAAAATGTTGTTTGTGATAAAAAAAACTGAGAAATTTCATGCCAATGAAATTAAGTGAATTTAAGATGTTAACATAAGTAACCTTGGTTTGGTTGGATCACTTAAACTGACTGATTTTTATAGCATGATCATTTATACGGCAAAACAAAATCCAATGCAACTGAGCTGACCACTTGCTCATTTGTTATATATTATAGTTAATATTGTGAGCAAAAGGCTTGCTTAAAATACTTGATGAAGAATAGAGGGTAAACTGTGCATAGAGTGGCAAAGAGAAATTCAAGTTTATAAGTTTTTATGGAGCATATTGGTGTCAGGATGAAGATTTTAGATTTTGTAAAATAAAAAATTTTATTGTTGTAAACTACGCTTACAATCAAAAGAATGTACTCACTTAGAAAAAAGGTCATAAAATATTAGATTTTCAAACAATTTATTTGTTTTGATAAGTTAATTAAGTTTCATGATCTAACTACCAAACATGGAAACAACATTTGTTTGAGTAGACCAGAGACATAGATAACAGAGATAAACAGCTCCTATATACTCCATTGAAATATCACTCATGTCTATCAAAAATTGAGAAATTAGGCATTTTGTAGCAAATAAAACTTACTTAATGTACATTTGATCCTTTAATATTATATACCATTTGAAAGGTAAATCTTTTATCTATTGCTGCATGTTAAAATATTGGTAACTTTCAATGCCTTTCATCTAGAAAAACATAGCAGAACATACCCACTGAGCCAGTTTTTTCGTCAAATGAATAGTTTTGTAACAAAAATTAATAGGTAGTTCTCTTTAAAAACTGATGTATCATTTAATTAAATAGGAACTGTAAATATTTTGACCTGCAGCCATAGACAAATGCATAAGCTTTCAGAAAATGTATTATTTTCCTGATTTTGATATCTGGTTAATAAGTTTTACTTCCTACAAGTTTAAGTTTACCAGGAACGCGTGATATTTTAACTGGTTAGGAAGTTGCCTATCTCTGTTATCTATGTCTCTGAGTAGACCTATAAGCATCTGTACATAGGATGTACCAACTTTAAACTCTTTTAAGTGTGTTCTATTTATAGAAAACTGTTTCTTTTTTCTCCCCGGAGACACCTTTTGTAAGGTACTAGGAAGTTAATAGATTACCTGTGAATTGGTTCACTAACAATATTTTGGCTGCCAATTTACTTAGTGCTTACTATCTCTTGCCCGTAAAGTGTAAATATTCATAAACTAAGGGGTTATCCTTTTTGAAATAATGTACCTTATCAATGACAGAGAGATGGATTTTTCCTTGACCCACCTTTTAACCCCACCCCGACCCACATTACCTCAACCTCAACATTAATGTTTTTATCGTAACAGCCCCTTTTTCAATCCTTATAGCAATCAGTGATGATAAAATTTGTTCTTATATTTGATATTCTTTTATGCAACTTAATGTGACTTTACTCAGGATAACTATAAATGGACTATGATAGCATAACCATAGTTTTATTTCTTCTTTTACATCTTGTATATAATCATAACATGCATGATTGTTATGTGGAATATTTATAGAATCTTGTTCTTAAATGTGCCATTTATGTAAAAGACATTTTTTGGACATATCAGTCATTGTAATAAGCCATTGGTATGTGGCTAATGTCGGACATAAATTCTGAAAAAAGATAAATCTGAAATATATAAATCTGAAAAAGAGAAATCTGAAATAGATAAATTTGAAAGAGAGATATTTTATGTATAAAATGTATATATCAATCTGAAAAAGAGAAATCTGAAATATAAAAATCAGAAATATAGAAATCTTTAACAGATATTTGAAATAAAGAAATCTTAAAAAAAGATAATTGATATACACTGTACATGTGTACATGTATTTCGTCACCTTAGTGCAGTTAATGGGTTAATAGGAGTTAAAACTAAATTTAAAGGAGTAAACCAGTTATTGCACTAAGGTTATTTATTAATCTGAAAAGGAGTAATTTGAAATGTTAAAATCTGAAATAGGAAAATTTAAAAATAAATCTGAAAAAGAGAAATCTGAAATAATAATAATCATAGATGTTCATAAGTGGAATATTATTTGATCTTGCATGTAAAACAAACAAATTGTCTGTTTATTTCATGCTTTTTATTTATTTTCATTCATTCATAATTCATTCATTGTCATATCATGTCATACACTGTTCATGTTATACCTTGATTATGGTTTTATAATGTGAATTTTAGGTTAAACAATTTTAGAAATATCTGTAGATTATGGTATAGTTTAACATGACAATTGTTCATGTATTTGAAGTTATATTATACATTTGATTCATTTAATCATTTTTGTTGTTGTATAATTTAGATGCATTTGTAGCTTATATTCAAATATACTTCTACTGCAGTGAAAATATATTTCATATTTTCACTGTGAACTTAAATAATCAACTTTAAAGCATGTAATAAATGGTTCATTTTATGAATGAACTGTGTGCTTAGGATGACATCACTTCACCATTATGAACATAGATGTAAATTCCTACACTACCATAAGAAAAAAGTATTGGATGAAATTACATTAATTTCCATATAAAATTGAATTATTGAACCATTTAAAATGTTATTGTAGAATATGCAAGAAAAAAATATTTGACATGTTTGCAGCTCATTTAGGAATGTATTTTCCTTAGGTTTTAGCCCATATGTCATGTTATTGATTGCAACACATAACAGACATTATCAAGAATAAGCCGTAATAAGGAGTTTTCAAGTCTAGTGGTGCATATCATCAGCATTTTCAAGTTCTATAGATTTTTGGTCAGAGTAATTTCCCTTTAATTATTTTTATTTTTCAGAAATTTGTCCAGTCTCCATACTACTAATGCAATTTGAGTGAAACTTTACAGGATTGATCAATATGATATTTAATGTGTTTTCTGGCTGACTGTTTTTTTGGCTGAGTTATGGCCCCTGAATAAAAAAATGTTTTGGCCTGTTAATCATATTTGTATCTTTCGCTACACAACATAAAGGGAACAAACTGGTCAATATCATCCCTGAATACAACTGCTTAATTGGCTATCATCCGGTGACACGTGATCACTGATCGCTCTTGTTATCATTATGTTTTCATTGAAAGGAAAATCATGTTCACATTTTTAACAATTCATTATTTGTTTTTTTTTATCACCACTGCATGTTTCTTTTTTTTTAAATGTGGCAATATTGTTAAGTGATATTTTAACTGTTAGTATTGTTTTAACTAGATAAATATTGTATTTTAGTAGATCTTTTAAAATGCATTGTATGTATATATTTTAGATGTTTTTTATAAGTATAAAACTTATTCTGTAGTTACTTACAGTAGAGGACCAATATTCAAACTTCATGACTTTTTTACAGGTCTTCATTAAAGAGAGAAATAACACGAAGATATTTGTTTGTTTGTAGTGAATATAGAATATACATGTACATTTATCTCACTGAGAATTATAGAATATTTTCAAGAGTGCAAATTGTTATTGAAAATATGACAAAATTTATTCTTACAAGAGAGGTCTGTTTATTATTTATTCAAAACAAATAAATTTTCTGACCAGTTGTTCACAAAGAACAGATCAAGATCTGGATCAAAGAATGCAAATTTTATTTTCTTCGCTGTATTAGACATACATTGATCGTTTTAGGTTAAAATAATCAGGTACACTGCAAAAAGTAAAAATTGATTGTTTGCAAAGAAATAAACTTATTTCGTAATAAAATTTAGAAATAATAATACGAAATAAAAACATAATTTGGTCCAAACAGTGATCAAATTTTGGATTAAGAGCAATATTTGGATCAACCTTTAAGCATGCATATCTTGTTAAGAAGTGATGATTTTTCTAGAAAAATTCATGAAATTATGCTTTTACAAGTGAACTTTTATAGAAACATTAAATTTAATAAACCTCTGTGATTAAACAATTGATTATAGAAAAGAAAAGAAATTTTAATCCTGATCTTGGTCCCGATCATTGAAATTTACCCCGTCATTACAAAACCAACATAGTGTGTCTGCGACCAGCAGGATCCGGATCTGGATCCAGACCAGCTGATACATCTACACAGTCTGATCAGAATCCATGCTGTTCGCTTACCAACTCTATTACAAGTAGAGAAACTGATAGTGAATATCATGGATGGAGGTTGCAAACACACTATGCTGGTATTGTCATGGCGCGGATGTTAGTGAACAAAGGGTCTGTTGTTTTCTATAGTATTTGCATCGAACTAGTCGAGACATTACCTATAAAGGCACCATTTATCACAATTATGAACCAAATTTTTTATATTTCATTATGTTGCAAGTAGTGTGATATTATCTATATCTCAATGATATATTTCAATATCTCATCAAAATGTTAATGATAATAATCAGTTGAAAATGATTTAATAATGATAATGTATTTGAATTAGTAATATCATAATATTTGTAATATTATGATTATTATCTACTTTTTGAAAGTTTTTGCTGGAGTGAAATTATACATTTCAAGACCACTTTTGTTCTACTCACCATTATTGTTATGACTAGTCTTGTTCACATAAATAAACAAATTTGTTTAGAAAACAAGCAAAATATTTTCTTTTTTTTCTTTTCTTAATTTAAGGTCCATTATGCCCCAGAAATGCTTTGATTTTTATTTCTCACGAGCTAATTTTTCCCCTAAAAGTTACTCATCAACTAATACCTTACTTCAAGTGATAAGTATTTAACATGCTCTCAAACCTTCATTTAAAAATTTCAAAACCCATGTTTTCCCTGTCTGAAGATTGATATATTTATTTGTTTCTGAGGCACAGTGTGGCTTTAATATACATGTAGCTTGCTTCTGATGTTCTGTCAAAAGTAAGGGTAGCTTAAACTTCAAAATAGGCCTTTTTTCAGTTTTTTGCCTTTTCAGTATAGTGAATTTTTATTTGTTACACTTAATTTGATCACTCAAAGTTGGCTTAAATTAGGTCCTAGCTACTTTGTTGAAATGACTAAATCCAGTGAAGGGCTTCAAAGTTGTGGCTCCTGATAGAGCCAAAATAGGCATATTTGGACTTATAGACTATAAAAAGCAAAAAGTGCAATGGAAAAAAATTGTCATTATACCTTAATATTAATGTATAAGAGTGAGAACTTTTATATATGGGATATTGTATTGCCTGGTGTACATTTGGAAGGTGTATTTAAATCAGGACACTGTGAGCAAAATCGTCCACATCCAAGGGCTCTGTTGATTTTTTTATTGATTCAAGCATATTGTGTTGCCCCAAAAAACATTTATACATATATTTTATTGCCCAAAAAACATTTATACATGTAAAGACAGTTGCAATACAATGGTACAATATATATTTGGCAAAGGGTTGACCCCCAAGTCCTCATGAAGGTATAGGGAAAAACTTTTAAAAAACACTCTAAATGTAGATTGCAGTAAAACCTAGTATTTAGATATTGGTTTGTACAATATTCTAGAGGACATACACCAGGTTAATCAAAACATGAATCTACAGTCAAAACTGGACCAGTCCTGGTGTCATTTAGTTTGCTAACAACATATTTGTGTCATTTTTATAACAGTACATTTATTAGTTACTCAATAAAAATTTAAAATATTTGCTAAATCAGCACCTTGCTTTCACTGAAGGTCATCTTTGCTAAATATAGATTTCTTCTTTCTCTTCTTTAGCCTTCTTTAATTGGCCAAGATCTTAGATATATTATAACCTTTGTGTTGAGTTACATGTAAAGGTCATTAGATTTAAGGTCAAAATGATGAAATTTTGATAATCTGCATCTCTCAATACAAATTAACAATACATATCTTTATGATTTCCATGGTAATGGTAACAATTACACTTTCCATGATAATAATTACACTGGCCATGATAATGATTACACTTTCCATGTTAACAATTACACTTTTCATGGTGATTACACTTGCCATGATAATGATTACAATTACCATGATAAAGATTACACTTACCATGATGATGATTACACTTTACATGGTAATGATTACACTTTCCATGATAATGGTTCCACTTTTCATGATAATGGTTCCACTTTCACTGGTAATGATTCCACTTTCCATGATAGTGATTACACTTACCATGGTAATGGTTACACTTTCACTGGTTATGGTTACACTTTCCATGATAGTGATTACACTTTCCATGGTAATGGTTACACTTTCCATGATAGAGGTTACAATTTCCATGGCAATGATACACTTTCCATGGTAATGGTTCCACTTTCCATGGTAATGATACAGTTTCCATGGTAATGGTTCCACTTTCCATGATAGTAATTACAATTTCTATGGCAATGATTACACTTGCCAAGATAGTGATTACAATTTCCATGTTTATGATTACACTTTCCTTGATAATGGTTCCACTTTCCATAGTAATGATTCCACTTTCCATTGTAATGGTTCCATTTTCCATGGTAATGATACACTTTCCATGGTAATGGTACCACTTTCCATGGTAATGATACAGTTTCCATGGTAATGGTTACACTTTCCATGATAGTAATTACAATTTCCATGGCAATGATTACATTTGCCATGACAGTGATTACAAATGTCCATGGTAATGATACACTTTCCATGATAGTAATTACAATGTCCATGGCAATGATTACACTTGCCATGATAGTGATTACAATTTCCATGGTAATGGTTACTTATCAAATATAAAAAAATATGAAAATTACACATATTTATTTAGTTGTCCTTCTATCATTTATAGATTACTAGTTCCATTGCATTTATAGTGTTATGATAATAAATAATGATAAATAATTTCTGTGTGAAGTCGAGTATTGTCTTCTGGATTCTTAAAGCTTTATATGAAACTTTGAACAAATAATTTATGTTCTTGACAGTTGTTTGAGAATGTGTTATTGATGACGCTTTTTTTTTTAAATAAAATAAACTATAAAAATATGTATTTTTTATCATTTACTGATATAAGAATGTTCACTTGAGACTAAGTTAATTACTTTGTTAAACATCAAAGTTAAAAGTCAACTGGGTGGGGGTCTTGAAATTGTCATGAAGATTTTAGTAACTAAATGCTAATTGTCACCAACAACACCATGCTATGTTGACCAATACCAAAATACCGAATTCATAGATTTGATTTTCATTTCCTCGAAACTGACATTTGAGCCACTTAGTATGTTATTGGTAAAAAAGGTCAATGACACGTACAAGGACGTTGTGGCCCGAAGCCACGCTTTGTTGCATCATTGTTGGAATCAGCTTGCTTGTATGAGTTTACGAGGTCTTTATCCTACATACGCACCGGACCTCAACGATGTTGATAGATAATGCCTTTTATATATGGCAATGCAGTAGGAATTACTGTCTGTCTGTTTTCTTATTTGCATTTTCATCTTGTACCGTGTGTTTAAGGATTAACTCTTCTTTTGGTATTCAAAAGTGCCCCTTTATGTTAAATATGATATGTTTATAAATAAACAAAACCTCTCGTAGCTTTAATAAAATCAAATTGCGTCAGTAACAAATTATAATCATGGTTTTGTGTGTTTCAAATCAACTTTTTAAAATCAATCTATTTTTAGATTTTCGCAAGCTGCAATGTACCAAAAGTAGTGTATGTCTTATCACCGTGCATATCCAGTAACGCAGGAATTTGCAAATAAAGTAAAATAAACTGAATCTATGCAACGCTATTGCCAAAACGATAACACAGTAAGTAAACAAACCAAAATATTTTATTAGCTCGACTATTCGAAGAATATGAGAGCTATTGTAGTCGCCCCGGCGTCGGCGTCGGCGTCGGCGTCAGCGTCCGCGTCGGCGTCTGCGTTGGTTAAAGTTTTTTGTAAAGTCAAATATCTCAATTATTACTTGAGATATTCAATTGAAACTTACAATACTTATTTATAGTAACAAGGTACATCAGATTGACAAGTTTGATAACTCTGCCTACAATATTGACAGAATTATTCCCCTTTTTAACTTAGAAATTTTGGTTAAAGTTTTTTGTTAAGTCAAATATCTCAATTATTGCTTGAGATATTCAATTGACACTTACAATACTTATTTATAGTAACAAGGTACATCAGATAGACAAGTTGGATAACTCTGCCTACAATATTGACAGAATTATGCCCCTTTTTAACTTAGAAATTTTGGTTAAAGTTTTTTGTAAAGTCAAATATCTCAATTATTGCTTGAGATATTCAATTTAAACTTACAATACTTATTTATAGTAACAAGGTACATCAGATTGACAAGTGGGATAACTCTGCCTACAATATTTACAGAATTATGCCCCTTTTTAACTTAGAAATTTTGGTTAAACTTTTTTGTAAAGTCAAATATCTCAATTATTGCTTGAGATATTCAATTTTAACTTACAATACTTATTTAAAGTAACAAGGTACATCAGATTGACAAGTGGGATAACTCTGCCTACAATATTGACAGAATTATGCTCCTTTGGAACTTAGAAATTTTTGTTAAAGTTTTTTTGTAAAGTCAAATATCTCAATTATTGCTTGAGATATTCAATTGCAATTTAAAATACTTTTTTGTTGTAACAATGTACATCAGTGTGCAAAATTGCATAACTCTGCCTGCAATATTTGCAGAATTATTTGCCCCTTTGAAACTTAGTAATTTTGGTTAAAGGTTAAAGGTATTCAAAGATATTTACTTGAAACTTTACACATGCACTTAGGGTCATAATTGGAGGGTCATAATTGTATGTCACTGACCAAGTTCCATAACTCTATCTTGCATTAAGGCTGATTCATATCCCCTTTTCTACTTAGTCTCATGGTTAATGTTTACATGCAAGTTTTACATATCTCAATAACTATTAAAGATATTTATTTAAAACTTCACATATGCATTTAGGGTCATAATTGTAGGTCACTGACAAAGATCCATAATTCTATCTTGCATTTAGGCTGATTTTTCTCCCCTTTTTCAACTTAGAAATTCATGGTAAAGTTTTGTTTGTAAGCTGTTATCTCAATAACTACTGAAGGGTTTGTCACTTTGTGCCTTTTTTGGGACAATTTTATGCATTCATAATAATAAAGCAGTGATTTCTTGATAAAACATCTTAATAACAAGCCTTTGTACCTTGTCTGTCAAATTTATGTATTCATAGGTAATTAGTATTATTATATTCAATAAAACACCCTTGTGACATTACCTTCCGAATAGTCAAGCCAATACTGTATAATTAGACTCTCTCTAAGGCCTATAACATGAATTTATAAAAAAAAATTAGCCCTTTTGTGAACTTAAAAAATTTAACATTATCAAGGCTCTTTTACTATCAAGCACTTAGAATAGTCGAGCGTGCTGTCCTTCCGACAGCTCTTGTTCTAAATCAAATGAAAGGAAACGATTAAGCGGATGCGGCTGCTACGACATTATACTTTCACCAGCATTAAATTTTTCTTTCAGGAATATGTTTACTTATTTTTAGATCATTCGTGAGAAAGACAGCCTGATTAAAGTTTTGAAAGTGCATTTTGTGTTTCGTCAAAATAAATATGTATTTTTTAACACATTTCAAACTTATTTTTTCATATTCGGTATACCGGTATCTAAGACATTTGTCAAACTACAAGTGGCGTATTACACTAGAAGGAAGCTGGTAAAATAAGATATAGATACTTTTAAAGGGTTAACCAGCGCGGTGCTTTCGTGCTTTCAGTGCTTCGTTCACGAATTCGGCGTCACCTGGTAACACAGTATATAAACGATTTGAACCCCAACCGGATCTTGTGAGAAGATCTCAGCATCTAAACGTACAGTCAGGCGTAATGACACATTCACACCGTATTACCGGCGGCAGTGATGGCAGATATCTGAAAATTACCGATCGATACAGGTAGGTTATAAATTTGGTTGGTTTAATTATATTACACAAATACGGCCCATTTCATTTCTATAAAACTATTGTCCATTGAATGGAGATACTGTAAGGTAATTTTGGACTCGTTTTTTCCTGTTTTCAGACTATTTTGAGCAGGTTAAACGTGAAAGCCTTAGAAAAATCCGTGAAAATGTCTGTTTTCTGTTCAAAATATCTCAAGTTTTAAGTAAATGGCAGGATTTCCTGTTATCAATATAGACGTTCATCCATTGGGGTCACGCAAGCCAAATATCTACCCCGTGAGTCTTTTCTTGAAAGTTTTACAGACGCTCAATCTTGTCCGGTCGAAGAAAAAATGCTGCCGTTGTAGGCAGATACATATTATAAATGCTGCCGTCGATGGCAGAAATACCATGAAAGTGGCTAACATTCTGACAGAAAATCAAGTTCAATCTTTTATCAATTCCTCTTTTCTTTGCGTCCTTTTAGTCAGAATTGAGACGTTAAACTATCATTTCTAATATTTTCTCAAGATAGAAAAGTTATTAACCAATTACCCCATGAGCATCTTGTGAAAAATGGCTGTTTTCATTGAAAGGTCTCCCGTTACAAGTTCAAGTTGCTATAAAACTATACAAACTGCTTCAATACTAATCAAACTTGGCACAAATGTTGACTGGACCATTGCCTTTGTAACAACATGTTCAGTCTGAAATTTCCTGTTACCATAGCAACTAGGGGACAACTCAAAATTGCCAAAAATCACTATTTTGCGTTGATTTTTTCCATCAAAATTGATTTCAAAGTGCTGCCACTTCTCAATAAATTAAGAAAGAGTCAAATGCTTTTCAGCATTGGTTACACGTTACCTTATGATCGACCTGGGGCTATTTTTAGCCTCCCACAAGTCCAAAGTTTTTGGCGATGAGGGGGACTCAGCCCCCCCCCCTTCAAACCCCCCAAAACAGAAGGGGGCACATCCCTATTCTGGCAACCCCCTGATGTATCTTTTGGATAGGGGTGGGGGCCGCGCCGAAAAAGTGGTCAATTTTTTAAACAACATTTATCAAACAAAACAAGTGTTTGGGGGCCTAAATAAGGCATTTTTTTCACCATTTGAGAAAGCAAAAAAGGAGGGGGTGAAAAAGGCGTAGAAAGGCGTATATATCTGGTAATGGGTTAACAGAAAATGATGGAAAAAAAACGAAATTACCCAAAAACGCGTTTTTCCATGTTAAAACATGGCCTCACATATAATTTTGAAGAAAAATTGCTGTTTGTAGATTTTTTTGATTTTTTTTCATTAATGCGGTATGTGCATCGAAAAAAAGCTTATTAGCAACATGCAGTTACAATACAAAAAGTTATGATTTAGTACCCACAAAATTTCACTATAAATAGAGAAATGAACATGAAAAACTTCATTTTTCTATATTCATGCATGTGTGCTTGATCTGTTATGTCTGTCAGTTACATGCATACAATACTATATGTATCTTAAGTTTAGCAGCGCACTCCCTTTTTAAGACATAACGCCAATTGCATATTACAGGAAGTAACTTCTGTAAGTGGATATTCATTTGCTAGCATATGACATTAATTTTCTCGATGTAATAATGTTCATCGCTTTATGACAAATAAAGGCTGAAATTTACTTAATCGGCGCAGATTATAAATTATTAAATTGATGTAATAAAGGGGAGACTATTAACCTCGCAACTGGCATCAGTGTATCATAAAACAATGTATGTTAATGTAAAATGGAAATATAATATTATTGACAGTTCAAATATTTTCCTATATTATCAAGTTCTTGAAAAACACGACAACATGGATTCATTTCTTTAAATTTTCATGTTTGTAATAGCGTTGTAGTTTGCCTTTGAATTACATTTACTATGCTAAACTATTAACAACAGTTCCAACACCACGTGCTCCCATTTAACTATATATTTTTTCATTCATTTTAGTTGTAACCATGACAACTTATAAAGATGAACCTTTCGATGATTCATATCACAAGATGAAAATAAATCCTGTATTTATAGGAAAAAACTAGAATTTTTTTATTTGTTATATTCTTTTTCTCTTTTTTGACCTTTCAATTCATATGAACAGATCAAGCACACATGCATGAATATAGAAAAATGAAGTTTTTCATGTTCATTTCTCTATTTATAGTGAAATTTTGTCGTACTAAATCATCACTTTTTGTATTGTAACTGCATGTTGCTAAAAAGCTTTTTTTCGATGCACACACCGCATTAATAACTTTTCTATCTTGAG
Organism: Ruditapes philippinarum; assembly: GCF_026571515.1. Classification (NCBI taxonomy): domain Eukaryota; kingdom Metazoa; phylum Mollusca; class Bivalvia; order Venerida; family Veneridae; genus Ruditapes; species Ruditapes philippinarum. Next base: position 60,832 of record NW_026861827.1, on the reverse strand, counting down.
AAAATATTAGAAATGATAGTTTAACGTCTCAATTCTGACTAAAAGGACGCAAAGAAAAGAGGAATTGATAAAAGATTGAACTTGATTTTCTGTCAGAATGTTAGCCACTTTCGTGGTATTTCTGCCATCGACGGCAGCATTTATAATATGTATCTGCCTACAACGGCAGCATTTTTTCTTCGACGGGACAAGATTGAGCGTCTGTAAAACTTTCAAGAAAAGACTCACGGGGGTAGATATTTGGCTTGCGTGACCCAAATGGATGAACGTCTATATTGATAACAGCAAATCCTGCCATTTACTTAAAACTTGAGATATTTTGAACAGAAAACAGACATTTTCACGGATTTTTTCCAAAGGCTTTCACTTTTAACCTGCTCAAAATAGTCTTAAAACAGGAAAAAAACGAGTCCAAAATTACCTTACAGTATCTCCATCCAATGGACAATAGTTTTATAGCAATGATATGGGCCGTATTTGTGTAATATAATTAAACCAACCAAATTTATAACCTACCTGTACCGATCGGTAATTTTCAGATATCTGCCATCACTGCAGTGATCTGCCATCACTGCCGCCGGTAATACGGTGTGACATTAAACTATCAAAAATCGGCTTGAATTTAATATGTTACGGTATGTTAACATTTGAATCATATTAAGAAATAATTTATCTTTGCTTAAATATACACCCATAAACTTCTTCGTAAAATATATGCGCATAAAACGCTGTGCTCTTCGCCTCATGTTTTGTTTATGTCAACACACGCCGATTACACAAGCAAATGTATGCCTAAAATTGTTTTACTTCACTATAACTCATATCTGAATCTTTGATTTATTGTCTTAACCTCATGTTACCGGACAGACACTTGTGAAAATATCTTTGAATATTGATAAAACATAGTTAATAATAGAGGCGACATTTCTGATAACTGTACCCGTCTTGCTAAAACAATTTTAATGATCTGTACCCTACTTGTGTTTTCACTGAACCATTACTTGCGAGTCACTTTTGATGATTTTTATTGTGTTTTTGTCGTATGTTCCAAATTTTATTGTGCAGATTATGAAGTTATTGTGTCACAAGAGAAGGGTACATGTTTTACATGTAAGTAACTAAAACTGCATATGAATGGAGGAGCTTCGTCATGCTTTTACTGTCTACGAAAGTGGCTGTTTATACGAATCAGAAAGTCAATTATTTTTTGATAGGAATAATTAACTAACAAACCTCATCTTCACTTACCATTCATTTTTCTTTGGAAAGATATAAAGCTAAAATATTACATATGTACTATATTTTTTTTATATTTAGTTCTACGGCATTGTTGTTAGGTTATATAACGTCACGTATCAATAAACCTCGAAATATCATTACAAGATTTTTTTGCAGATTACTTATTTCAACATGTTGAAAGCTTTACACCTACCGTTGATTTCATTCTGCTTTTTTAAACACTGTTTTATATTCTCAGAAATTCATTGACTTTCTATTTCTGACATGTAAGTCAGTGTTTCAGCAATTGGTGTTATAAACTTCTTTTTTTCGTTTACGTTATTGGCTGTAACGCTCAATTTTTTAAGTAGGAAATTTTATTCTGATTATTATTTATTCTTATTTTCAAGTTGCAGTCTGGATGGCGAATAATTATGTGGTCAATGATGGCATTGAAATTCGTAGTCTTTACTGAACAGTATATGCAGTTGTATTCTTCCATGGTGATCCGAAAGAAAAATATACATAGCATTATATATTTTATTAAACAAATGATTAACAATATTATCGATCAGTTAAACCAATTCTCGGTAAATACCTTAGATCCCACCTTATATACTAAAATTCTATTACAATCATTTATATTTTCTGGCAATAATTGATACAAAATCGCAATGAACGTAAACTTTTTCTCCAATAAATCTTTAAAAATACTCACAAGTCAGGGTACAGATAAATTTCGTAAACTCACAAGTAGGGTTCACAATCACCAGCAAGTAACGTTCAGTTTACGGAAATGACCTCCTTGGTAAAACTCTTAAATTTATGTTCAAGATACAGCAATATGTTATGCATATGACTAAATTATCGTCTGTTATTGATTACTTTAGTTGTTCGATATCACAATTCAATGTTTAACTAAATCAACATTGGAATAAGACGGATTTTTGTTCGTGTTCAGTGTTGATCACCTGAAAGCTGTTCGTGAGTTTCGATTATTTTATAGCCTTCGTGCTAATGTTTATGTTTTGCATAACTTAGACGTTTAATAAAGTTACTCTATAATAATATAAATATAGATTTACTAACCTAACGTCCATCAGTATCAATATAAATACCAATATCGTAAGCAAGTGTAGTGGCAGAATATGGCTGACACTAAAATCTTCTCACAAGATCCGGTTGGGGTTCAAATCGTTTATATACTGTGGGTAAAAATGACCTCAATTACGTTTTATCTTCTTAATTAAGTTTAATATAACGCGAGTAGGTTGGCAAAGTACACCGAATATCAAAAATGTACGTTATTGTATTTAAAGCAGCACGCCTCCAAATTCATGCTTATTTTCATGAAAGTTTTTGAAATGAATTTAATAGTAAAATATTTCGAGTTGATCAAATAAAGCAATTTACATATTGCAATCGCACTCACAATCCAAGAAAATTACCAAAAGATTGGTCAACATATGCATAAACAGCCTTACTGCGTTAGTAACGCCGTAAAAATAGTTTGATTAAATACTGAAAAATCAGTCTTAAATCGTACAGAACATAAAATATAACTTGGATCTTAAATGTTTTCTTTTCTAAAAATTAAAGTACAGTTTTCTCAATTTTGAATTTCTTGATATATTTTGGATCATCCGGAGGCGTGAAGCGTTAAAGATATCATTGAAACAAAAAGTCGCCATGAATACGCTAGTTAGGTTGTCATTCTCACGAATGATCTTGAAAAATAAACATTTTCATGGAAATATTTTTGATGATGTTTAAAGTATAATGTCTCAGCCACCGTATGTGCTAGTTCATTTCTTTCAATAAAAAATATCGGTCCATTTACTTATCGCGGTGCTCGTTTCAGCCACTGAGAAAACACAATTCTGCGTTACTTTTGCACAATTCCTGCGTTATTTGCACATTCCTGCGTTACTGGATATACACGGTGCTTATTGACTGAATTATTAAAAAGTAGTTTTTGTGTCGCCACTACGGATAAGAGGCGATATATAGGGATCACTTCTCCGTCGTCTGTCGTCCATCAGTCTGTCTGTCCCTCTGTCCGTCCGTCACAAAACTTGTCCTGACTTCTCCTCAGAAACTACTGGTGCAATTTTATCCAAACTTTACAGGAATGATCAGTAGCAAGTCTAGTCGTGCATATCGTTAGCATTTTCTGGTGTCAGAGTAATGGCCCTTTAATAATTTTTATTTCTTAAAGTTTTGTCTGGACTACTCCTCTTATACCACTAATGCAATTTCAGAGAAACTTTACAAGATTGAGCTGTAGCTCAAATACTTGTGCATATTACACATGCTTTACGAATTGAATAATTTTTGGCTAAGTTATGGTCCTTGATTAAATGAAAAGGGTGTTAATAAAGTTTGTCCGAATATTACTCTTATACCATTAATGCAATTTCAATGGCACTTTACAGGATTGATTAGTAGGTCAAGTATTTGTTTATTAGACATAAGTTTTTCGCTTGAATGATTTTTGGCTGAGTTATTGCCCTGGAATAAAAAAAGGTGTTTTTTGTGTTGCTAGCAACACAGAAGTTTGTTTGGACTACTACTCAGAAACAACTGGTGCAATTTCATCAAAACTTTAGGTGAATGACCAATACCATGTTACGCTGTGCATCTCATCAATATTTTTCCACAGTATGTAAACCAATTGTATACCCACTGACATGGATGTACCGTTTAAGATTGTAATTTATTGTGACCAGTTTAACTGTAAATAATGACAGCAAGAGCTAGAATTGTTTCATTTATCACCATCCTCTTACATTCGATTTAGATGTGCTTTTCGTAAAATCAGCGGAACTCACTGATTAAAAATAAGAAATGTTCAAAATTGCCTGTGTGTAAATGCAGTTTTTTCTCGTAGTGTTGTAAAAAATGGAAAAACGACTGCAAACAAATCTTTGCTTAAGTATTATAACTTGCAATTAATAAACCTCCCGGGACAGGATAACTGACATTTACCAAGATATAATACGAAATGTAAGGCAAGTGTCTCTTCTAAACTGTATGACTTACTGCATAAATAAAAGTTATCATCTGTATCTGCTTTGTATACCCCTATTTATTTTGGGTTTACAAGGTCAAAGGTCACAGGGACCTCGAATGTAAGAATGGTTTCCGCCGCTCATTATCACGAAAGCTATTTATCACAAAGTCTTCATGATTTCACATGTTGATTGGTCATATTTAGTAGATGACCATTATTGATTTTGGGGTCACTAGGTCAAAGGTCAAGGTCACAGGTGCCTTAAATGTTAGAATGGTTTCCGCTCATTGTCTTGAAAACTATGTATCACATAATATTTCAAATATTGATTTGTCATAATGGAGTGACTAGTTCAAAGGTCAAGGTCTTTATATTTCACGTATTGATTAGTTATAACTAGTAGGTCATTATTTTTTTGTTCTTTCCATAACTGAACACTTTCATGTACTTATTTATGAGAAAGGGGGGCGGGGCATATGTGTTGTTCGACATTTCTTGTTGGCGACGCCGGTGAGCGGCGTCGTCTTTTATGGAATGCTTTTTATTTTGGCCTATGGAAGGAGCTGTTATTATTAGCAGTTAATGTCATGTTGTGTTAATTAGTTTTATTTTGATTCGTAAAAATCAAGTAAACAAATATGTTGTTATATTTGTATTCAATAACTTTATGTAAAAAGCATGTGCATTGTGGTATTATTTTCAGGAAATTGCAGGCTAAGTTTAACAGCTTGTCCCTTAGTTTTATTGACAATACTAAAACCCGGATTTCGAAAATCGTTGTGGTCTACATTGATGCCGTATCCATTCATCATTCATTTATATATTTTCAAAATTTTCCTACAAGAGGAAAGTTCACCTGCAAATGAGTATAACGATAGGTAATTAACTGTTGTTAACGATTATCCTATTGATTTTATCCATGTTACGTTTATCTGTTGCACAGAATGGTTGTTTTTACAAAGTGTACCAGTATCCGGATGTTGAAAGCTATCCGATTTTCTGCAATTACTGCTGTCACATGGCCAACTATTTTTTATGAATACTTTACCATCAATTTGCATGGCTTATTAAAACTGAGGCTGCAACATTTCATAATTTTGCTGTTTAGGGTGTTCTCTTGTGTTTCAGGTTTTCTTTATTTTAAGGGGAAGTAACTCATGTTTACTAAATTATTTGTTTTTTCTGTCTATCTTAGGTATTACTTACTAAAATTTACCAGTTGTAAGGTCATCAAAAGCATGTTAATGTAAGGATTTCATATTTATTTAATAGAACTGTAAATTATTAATGTTATGTGCATCTTAGTATATTGATATGATGAGACTTATAACATTTCTGAATTTAAAGAGTTACAGTTATGTCATTATTATTAAAGGGATGAAAATTCATTTAAAGTTATAAATGATAATACATGTATTGATTGAAAATGTCCTTAAACTTGGATAAAGCAATATAATTAATAAAGTCACCAAAAAATCATATTCTGAATAGTTATTCCAACTTTTTTCTAACATGTGCATAGTTTGAAAAGGACAGCTTCTGTCTAATCTATTTGTAATGGAGGGACACCGGTCTCAACCTCCAGGTCTCCTGAGTCAACCCGACAACAGACTTTTCATAGAGTAGATTGTTTCTTGCCTTGAATAAATTTGTGCACTAAATTTTATAGTGGGTGATTTGTGCCACATGAAAACCAACATAGTACAAAAAGTAACCGGTCGCCAGATGAAAACATGAAAATACAATCTACCACAAAGTTGTTCGTTTTTTTGCATTTTCATGTTTTCGCCCGGTGCATAAAATTTCTTATTATAGACAAAAGGTTAGTTTTTTATTTGTACAAAAAATAGATATATAGATATTGTACATGTATTAGCACAGTTATGTTCACTCTCAAATTGACCTGTTATAAATAATGGCACAACCAATAACTGTCTAAGCCCTTTTAGTAAAAATAATTATACAATAATACTTAAATTGTTACTTTAATTAAGACTATGAGTATGTAAGGTTTTTTTCTTATTTATTAATTAAGAATACATTATCTGTTAATTTAAAAATCTACAAGTATCTGTCACGGTTTAGAACTGTTCACTATTTAGGGGAGAAAATGTGTAAGCGGCCAGATAGCTTAATCGCTACAGCTTCGGTACATTAGTCTGTGGGTCACAGGTTCGAGTTCTGGTCAAGCTGAAAGGTTTTCTCATCCTGTGACTGCATATAAGCATGAGTTCAATTTATTATGCTCGGTAAACATAAGAAATTCAAGGACACAAATCAATATAGTGGGGAAATATGTTGTGGTTTAGAACTGTTTCATTATTAAAGAGAAAATGTGTAGCCAGCCGGATAGCTCAGTTGGTCTTCTGAAAGTCATGGGTTCGAGTCATGGTCAGGCAGTTCCAGTCAGGGTTTAGAAGTGGTTTTTCAAGTGACATGTGTTTGATTCATTTAACAGATTGCATTAAATTTGAAATGGACAAAGGCAACATTGCATGATACTTTTAGATATACAAAGGGCATTTGATACAGTTGATCACACTATACTGCACATGAAGAAGTTCTTTTTCTTCTTCTTCATGAAACTTCAAGCATCTGCCATATGTAATGACATTCTTACATGGTTTAAGTCTTATATCTGATAGACAGCAGCTGGTGGATGTGGCTGGTACTCATTCTACTACTGCTCTGAGTACCTATGGTGTCCCCCTGATGTTCATTTTAGGTCCTCTTTTATGTCTTATATATGTCAATGACATGTCTGCAAACCTAAGCAATAAGCTTTTATTATATGCACAGGCACGAGTATCAGACCTGGGAAGAAAAAATATGACCAGATTGAAAAATAAACCTGTGTTCATCTTAAAAAGTGTCCAAAAAAAACAAACAAACTATGTAAATAATGACCCCCTTTAAAAATATACTTTCAGTTAATAGTATATTTTTAAAGGGGGTCATTAATTACATTTTCTTTTTGGTTTTTATGATCAAAGTTTTTTTTATCAATCTGGTCATATTTTTCTTCCCAGGTCCGATACTCGTGCCTGTGATTATATGCTGATGACTCAGGTATCCTTGTATCTGGTAAAATAAATCTGAAGAAATTCTTTCTTATAGCATGAGTCTTATAAGATTGCTTAATTGACTATAAATTGTCTTTGCATCTTGGCAAGACAGAGTCTATTCTTTTTGGTTTAAGTTTCAACTTAAACTGGGCCTAGCCTCCAGGTCACATGTAATGGTACTGCAATAAAGTACACATCTTTTGTTAAGTATTTAGGTGCAAACCTGGATCAAATTCTTTTGGCGTCGCCCTTTGATGCTTTGCATCAATGCTTTTCTTGTTTTAGACTTTACGTTTACGTTTTCCGTACCACCTCAGATAATCCATCGTCATATGACTTTGCACACTTGCTCACCATCATAATCTCAACCTGTGTACAGGAGGTCACTGTATCAAGCTTGCTTAGTCGAGCACGCTGCCTTGCTGTAAAAAGGCCAATGACACGCATGAGGACGTTGTGGCCGAAGCCACGCACTGTTGCATCATGGATAGTTGTCGTATTGTTGTTTCGTGGTATTTATCCTACATACGCCTCGGACCTCGATAGTGTTCAAATAGTAATGCCCTTTATATATGGCAATGGAAAAGGAATTACTGTATGTCTGTTTTCTTATTTGCATTTTCATCTTGTGCCATGTGTTTAAGGATTATCGCTTCTTTTGATATTCAAAAGTACCTCTTTATATTGATTTTGATATGTTTATAAATAAACAAAACTTCTTCAAGCTTTAATAAAATCAAATTGCGTTAATAGCAAATTATAATCATGCTTTTATGTGTTTCAAATCAACTTTTTAAATCAATCTATATTTAGATATTCCCATGCTGCAATGTACCAAAGTAGCATAGCAAATGTATTGTGTGTCTTATTGATTGAATTATTGAATTTTCTTTTTCATATATATCTATAAATCGCAATTTCAATTTCGCAATCGAAATATCAGCTGTACGCCTTTTTTATGTATTCTTTGTAATCAATATATTCATATATATGTAAGAGCTATGGTAAAATTTGAAACAGGTTTACAACAACAACAAAAACAAAGAACAAAAACAAACAAACCAAACGAACAAACAAAAACATAAAATATATTATACAAGACATATTAGTTCAGGTTAGCCTGGGTTCCGGTCTGTCGATTTTTTATGTGCTTCTGTTTGGCAAATCGACACTATCAAATGCACGAACGAGTATGAAATAGCGCGTATGTTATGAATAAGCAAATAAATAGGCCTGATTCCAAGGCTAAGTTCAGGTTAGCCTTTGCAGAAAGGCCAGCCGCAAATCTCGCCAGTCTGACCTGGCGCTATAGGCCTACTGCTTGTACTTGTTACTGAAAACCCCTGCACTATGAATGGACTGTTCCAAATTAAAAAAGCAGGGTCTGTCTATTACATTAGTTCTTATTCCTACTCCCTGTTTGTCTGTTACTACAAGAACATTTTTTTCTATGTAAAGCACATATCAGGGCTTTCAATTAGATTTCTATTTGAAAAACCCTGCACATGTATACAAATACAGACACTCGTGCAATAATTTATTGATACATTTTTATTTTTAATCCAAACAAAATTATAATACATTTAAAACTGGTCTAGTCCCAGAGTATTTTGGTTTGCAAACAACAGATACGTCTACTTTCCGAAACAGTACATTTATTACTCAGTCAATATTTAAAAGATTAAGTATATCAGCACCTTGGTTGAACCTATACTTTTCATTGGTGCCAAGGTCATCTATGCTAAAAATAGATGTCTTCTTCCTTCCCTATCGCATTTTCTTATATTGGCCAAGATCTTTGACATATTGTAACCTTTGTGTTGAGTTAAAGGTCATAAGATTTCAGGTCGAAAAGATGAAATTCTGCTTCTCTTAAAATCAGCACAAGGTCATGTGATGTGCCTCCTGTGAGAGATTCTTGTAGTATCCAGTAGGTCAATTGCCATGATAATGATTACTCTTTCCATGGTAATGATTACACTTGTCATGATAATGATTTCAATTTCCATGGTAATAAATACACTTTCCGTGATAAAGAATTATTATTATTATTATTTTATTATATACCACATTTCTATAGCACTCTTTTCATAAATAATAAATGTTCAAGAGTGCTTTACATAAATCCGATAAAACATAATCATATATATATATAAGACATAATGTACAACATTAATTAAGTAAACCTATTAAACAATAATGATAATCTAAAACCAGTAAAGGATGGTAAGAAATACAGACACATTTAGTTTAAAATCAAGGCACAATTAAAATTAACACTGATAATATAGCAAAAATAGTACATGTATGATGATTTATGAACTAACGTCCATAGAACTTTATGAAATAATGTGTTTTGAGAGCTCTCTTAAAACATGGCAAGGTATTACAGTCTCTTATGTCAGGTGGTAACGCGTTCCATAATTTCGCTGCGGCTGTCTGGAAGCACCTGTCACCATATCTAACTGTCCGAGATTTAGGCACAACTAATGTCATTGAGTTATTCTGGGACCTCAGATTTCTGACTGGGATGTACACGTCTATCATGTCTTTAATATAGGCTGGTGATTGGTCGATGAGGGATTTATATGTATAAATCAAAATTTTATATTCGACCCGATACTCTACCGGAAGCCAATGAAGTTCACGTAAGATAGGTGTTATGTGGTCATATTTGAGTGTTTTGGTCACAATTCTAGCTGCTGTATTTTGAACATGTTGTAACTTGGTCATTGACTGCTTAGAGACTCCATATAACAGTGCATTACAGTAGTCTAACCTAGAAGTAACAAGTGAATTTACTAGAGATTTTGCCTTGCTTTAACAAGTAAAGGACAGGGTTCTGCATGTGACCGATTTGTTTAATTGTGCATAACAGTTCCTAACAGACATTTTTTTACATGTTGTTCCATCCCCATTCCGAATGTTTTTTCGAGTCCAAGAAAATGCACCAAGATTGCGCACACTTAGATGATTGGCTAATTCGAAACCGTCGACTGTTACTGTAAATCTGAAACAGGTTGTGCGTTTAATGTTTCAGATGAAGAAGATGAATCAACTCTGTTTTATCGCCGTTTAGCTTCAGCATGTTGGCATTCATCCAACTCACAATATCTTCAAGACATCTTTCAATACGGTTTATATTCTCTTGAATTGAAATATTAGTCACTGGTTTGAAGGATAGATAGAGTTGTGAGTCATCTGCGAAGAAATGGTTGTTTAGATCATGTTTACGGCAGATTTCTCCGACAGGTTTCGTATACATCACATAGCTCTTTGGTCCCAGGACAGACCCTTGAGGTACACTGTACTCCATGTGGACTGGCTGTGATAGTTTGTTGTTTATGCATACAGTCTGGTATCGGTCGGTCAGGTATGACGTCATCCATGCGAGTGGCTTGCCTGTAATTCCAAAGTGTCGTTCAAGGCGGCGAAGGAGCGTTCCGTGATCAATTGTATCAAAAGCAGCAGACAAATCAAGCATCACAAGAATAGTCACATTGTTATTATCCAAAGATCGTAGAATGTCATTTTGAACTTTTAACAATGCAGTCTCGGGCGAATGGAACTTGCGATAAGCAGATTGGTTGACCTCGTGTAGATTATTTGTCTTCAGATGGCTCTCAAGTCGTACGTCAACGACCTTTTCCAAGATTTTAGACAGGAATGGCAAGTTAGACACAGGCCTATAGTTTTTCAGTTCGTTAGGATCTAGATTTGGTTTCTTTAGAAGTGGTCTTATTCGTGAGTGTTTGAACATTTTTGGTACATAAGCAGCATCCAAGGACACGTTTATAAAACTGGTTATCACTGGTGTTAGTTCATCTATGCATTCTTTTAACAGCCATGTTGGAATGGGATCTAACTCACAGGATTTGGTGGCTGATTTTGTAATCAATGCTTTCACTTCCTGCTCTGTGGTTGGAGCAAACACAGTATATTTGACACCCGTATATGCAGATTCCATATCTACATTATCAGGTACCGATTGTGTTTGAGAACGTATGTTATTCCTTATTGTTTCAATCTTTCCAATAAAGAAGTCACTGAATTTCTGGGCAAGGCGCTCTGAAGATGAATCAAATGGTAGAATCACTTCATTTGTATCTCCAAGTAGACCTTTGGTAATCTTAGATAGACTTTTATGATCATTGCCACAAGACTCTATTTTACTTGTATAGTATTCTACACGAGCTTGTTTTAACATCTTGTTCACACTAGAACAGTGTGTTCTGTAGATCTGATGGTCTATTGTAAGTTTAGTTTCACGCCATTTCCGTTCCAGTTTACGTTTTTCATGTTTGACTTCGTGGAGTTGCTCAGTATACCACGGACAAGCAGGTCTCAATGAAATAGTCTTGTTAATCATCGGAGCATGTTTATCCAAAATAGAGGTTAGACTGTCTGAATACTCCATCATAAAACCATCTATGTCAGAAGGGATACACTCTTTGTTGAAGAATTCCATTTTCCGTATGTCATCTCGAAAAGAATCAATGTCAATTGCGCGAAGTTTTCTGTAAGAAACCAATTTCCGTACCGGTGCAGGTTTTGAGGTTTTGACATCAAATGTAACAGCAAAATGGTCACGTAAGATATTTCCACTAGAATCAGAGAGTCCAGGATCTACGACCTCTATGTTTGATACAATGTTGTCTGTTTCCCTTGATATCACTACGTCCAATGTATGACCTGCAACATGGGTTGGTTCTTGTACATGCTGATGCATACCACATGCATCAAGGTTACTTGTAAATTTTCTCGTATCGTTGTTGTCTGGTATATCTAGATGAAGGTTCAGATCGCCTACTATGATTGCAGAATTGTCAACTGTAGCGTACTTAGTTAAGAAAAGGGGCCACTCATGATCAAGGAAAGTGTTTGTATTCAAGCCGTTCTGTTTTAGAAGGAGGTGGTCTGTATATTACCGCTAGCCTCATAGAGTACCGCCCAATAACTACATTACAGTCCATGAACTCAAATTGTGAGAATTCCTTGCTTTGACTTGACGACTCAGTGGTGACTTGTATAGAAGCTTTATGGATGATAGCTACACCACCACCTCGCCTTACCAGCACGCGGGACATGTTTCATTTTGTGGTAAGGAGGTACAAAATATGATAAACAAGTTCACTGATACACACCTTATCAACGGAACTACCTAGCCAGGTTTCAGTTATGGCACATATATCAAACTCATTGGAGAGAATAAAGTCACATATGGATAGGGTTTTGTTTTTTCACTGAGCGTGTGTTCATTAAACATATTTTTATGTTTGTTTGGCCTTTTACTGTTGTATTGTGTTCAAGATTTACCCGGATTAAGTTTTTCACATTGCACATGCTGAGTGATTTTTCTATACGTCTTCTCTGATTAACTTTTGTTATTTCTTGGGGAAGTAACTGTAAATTGTCAACATTCACACAATTGTTACTCGTACAAATCAGATAGCCTCGTGTTTCGGTGCTCTTTCTATTACTTAGCTGTTTTTTTAACAAATTTTCACGTCTATTATCAATAAAATTACTCTTTCCATGGTAATGATTACATTGATTTCATTGAATCAAATGATATTTTATCATCTCATTTATGTGATATTTGTAATTGTATACTTGGCAGTGGGCATTTTCCAGATAGTTGGACCTCTTCATAAAAAGGGGGATCAAAATAATGTATATAACTACCGAGGCATAACTTTAGTTGTATCATAGTTTGGGGACCTTTCTGTTAAAAATGTGTCAGAGTTAAATCGTATACATATACATGCACAGTGCTTTAATTGGAGTGCAGGTATTAGTTACCCGCACTCTAGAGCATGCCCATTGATTGGCTCATTCTTGCTGCGGTTTACTTATTGTGACGCCAGAGAAAGGTAAAGCGACAGAAATATCATATTCAGATACTCGTTCATTGGTTGTTTTTTCTGGGGTTTCATATTGTGACAACAGGGAACGTGTTTTTATGTTTGACTATGATACAAAAGAGAAAGAACACCAAAACACTCGGCAATCTGATTAATACTCGGGGGCTACGCCCCCTCGTACAAATCAGATAGCCTCGTGTTTCGGTGCTCTTTCTATTACTTAGCTGTTTTTTACAAATTTTCACGTCTATTATCAATAAAAGAATTATAAACTATTGTGAGGAAAATTGCATACTGTCAGACGCACAGTTTGGTGTCAACTATTGATGCTTTATTTGTTTTATCTTCTATTGTTCAAAATAATGTTAACCATAACAAACGTTTATATTGTGTATTTGTTGATTTTAAAAAAAAACCTTTGATTGTGTGTATCGGAAAGCATTGTGGATTAAATTGCATAGGGTAAATTATTGCCTATTGTTAGGGATATGTATCATGTGTAAAGGTATGTAATACCTATTCAGATTTCTTTTTTTTAAGACAAGGGGCGGTAATTTCCCCGGTTTTATTTTCTCTTTTTATAGACGATTTTGAACTTTTTTTTACAACAAGACGTCAATTGTGGTTTAGAAATTAATGAAATTCTACTAATTTTAATGTCATTTGCAGATGATATGACTATACTTGGAAATTCACCAGATGAAATATGTAAAAGTTTAAATTTATTATGTGAATATTGTGATAGATGGGGCCTTGAAGTTAACATTGATAAAACAAAAGTTATGGTTTTCAGAAAAAGAGGAGGGTTATTGCCTTCCGAGGAATTTTTTTACAAAGGCCATAAGTTACATGTTGTAAATGATTTTAACTATTTAGGAACTGTTTTCAATTATACAGGTAATTTTGCACTCAATCAAGAATAACTCGTTGGCAAAGCATTGAAAGCTCTTAATGTGTTGTTAATAAAATGTAATAAATATAGACTGAACCCAACTTGCTTTGTCAACTATTTGATTCATTTGTAGGTTCAATATTAAACTATGCGTCTGAAATTTGGGGCTACGGTAAATCTAAAGAAATAGAAAGGGTTCATTTGAAATTTTGTAAAAAGATATAAATGTTAATATAAGAACGTCTAATGCAGCTGTATATGGAGAGTTAGCACGTTATCCATTATATATATTAAGACATGTTAAAATTCTGAAATTCTGGTTTCGAATTATTAAAACAGATAAAGTTATTCTTAAGGAAGTTTATAATATAAGTCTAAATTATTGTAATAATAGTAAAACAAACTTGGTAACAAAAGTTAAGAAATTGTTAAACGAAAGTGGTTTTAATTATATCTGGAATAACCCAGAATCTGTTTATGTAAATCTATTTATACCTATGTTAAAACAGAGGCTTATAGACACTTTTGTCCAAATCTGACATGTTGATAAGGAAAACAATAACGTTTTAGATTTGTATACAAATGTTAAACACAATTTTACATATGAACTGTACTTAGACATTTTGCCAAGCAATTTGAGATTTTTTATTAGTAAAATCAGAATGTCTTCTCATCCTTTATTTATTCATACTGGCAGGTTTGGAAATAATAGGTTACTAGGAATGAAAGTTAATGCGTTTATTGTAACATGCACGATCTGGAAGATGAATATCATTTTATTATCATTTGTCCATGTTAAGGTGAGCTTAGAATAATAATATCTGTCATATTTTGCGGTTCGGATCGGAATATCCGTCCCGAGGTGACCCGCCCATTGGGCGGAAACGAGGCTTGCCGAGTTACCGCCCATGGGCGGGTGACCGAGGGACGGATATTCCGATCCGAACCGCAAACATATGTCAGATATTTTTTCTTGCATATTCTACCATATTCCATTATATTTTAAATTCTTTATCTTTATTTTCAATGAAAATTTATATCATTACAACCGTAACTACTTTCATTCAACAGCGTATGAATTACAAAATCATTCATAACGGTAAAATGACGTCATCTTTATCGTGCCATTGTACAGCACGCGACTCATCTGGAACCCCCCATGCCAGATGAAATTTCCGGCATGGGTAAAACTAACGGAAACGCCAGTCTGATATGCAAGAAAAACATATATTAAACCTTATTTCTACGTTAGACCTAGCGTTCATAAGTTTTTAGATTTTTTAAATTCAACAAACAAGTTACTTTTGAAAAATCTAGCTTTGTATATTAAAAATGCATTATCTCTTAGAACTACATTTACTTACAATTAATTGTAGTTCATCCTCTTATGATAATTGATATGTAATGTAAATATGTTATTTCACTGTGACAATTATGCGTATTGTATATATTTGCATATGTAATGATGTACTTTTTGTACAAGTCATGAATAAAATTGTTGTTCTGTTCTGTTCTGTTCTGTTCTGATTACACTTTTCATGATAACAATTCCACTTTCCATGGTAATAATAACACTTTCCATGATAACAATTACACTGGCCATGATAATGATTACACTTTCCATGATAATAATTACACGTGTCCATAATAATGATTACACTTTCCATGATAATGATTACACTTTCCATAGTAATAATTACACTTGTTATTATAATGATTACAATTTCATGATAATGATTACAATTTCCATGATAATGATAACACTTGCCATGATAATGATTGCCCTCTCTATGATTATAATTACACTGTCCATAGAACAATATGAAAAGTATACAGGTAACATATTTTTAATTGTCTTTATATCATTTAGATAACCATTGTCATTGTAGTGTTATGATAATAAATTATTACTATATGAGGTCAAGAATTGTTTTCTGAATTCTTAAAGCTTTTATGAAACTTTGAACAAATAATTCATATTCTTGACAATTGTTAGACAATGTGTTATTGATGACGCTTTTATCAAATAAAATAAACTATAAAAAATATGTGCTTTTTTATCATTTATTGAAATAAGAATGTTTACTTTGGACGAAATTTTTTACTTTGTTAAAATCAAAGTTAAAAGGTAACAGTTTTTTTTTCCGATTACATTACTTGGAATTGTCGTGAAGATTTTCAGAAACTAAATTCAGACTGTCACCAACAACACAATGCTATGTTCTCCAATACCAAGTTCGTAGATTTGATTTTCATTCCCTCGAAACTGATAGTCGAGCCATTTAATTTATGTTATTTAATAACCCATTACTTCATATAATTAGACATATTTTCACGTCTTTTCACCCCCCCCCCCCTCCCCTTTGAGGCCTCGATTGGTAAAAAATGCCCTATTTAGACCCCAAAAACTTGTTTTCGTTCAAAAAAATGTTGTTAAAAAAGTGATCACTTTATCGGCTCCATCCTCTATCAAAAAGATACATGGGGGTGCCAGAAGGTAAATATGCCCCTTCTGCTAATAGGTTTGAAGGGGGAAGCAGCCCCTTTATCGCCGAGAAGAATTAGGACTTGTGAGAGGCTAAATTGGCCTCAGGTCGATCAGAAGGTAACGTGTTACCAACAGTGAAAAGCCTTTACAGAACTTGAAATCAGTTTTGACAGAAAAAATCAACGCATTATAGTGATTTTTGGCAATTTTGAGATGTCCCCTCGTTGCCATGGTAACAGGAAATGTAAAATTTAGCATGCCGTTACAAAGGCTATGGCCCAGTCAACATTTTTGCCAAGTATGATAAATATTGAAGCATCTTTTATAGTTAAATAGCAATTTGAACTTATCAATGAAATTAGCCATTTTTCACAAATGTCCATGCAATAGTGGGTTAAGATACGTCTTAATGTAAGATGTAAAAAAGGTCTATGACACGTATGAGGACATTATGGCCCGAAGCCACGCTCAGTTGCATCATGTTATAGACATTACAGTATATGTGTTTCCGTGTTACTTAGTCGTTATCGTATATGTGTTTCCGTGTTGCTTAGTCGTTATCGTATATCTGTTTCCGTGTTGCTTAGTCGTTATCGTTTATGTGTTTCCGTGTTGCTTAGTCGTTATCGTATATGTGTTTCCGTGTTGCTTAGTCGTTATCGTTTATGTGTTTCCGTGTTGCTTAGTCGTTATCGTTTATGTGTTTCCGTCATGATAATAGTCATTATCGTATCCGTTTTCCTGTTTTGCATTAAGTTCTGCTCATTAAGTTATGCTCATTATCGTATTAATTGCTCTATGGTTATATATATATATAGTCATTATCCGTGGTTTTTATCCAACATACGCACCGGACCTCGAAAATGTAAACAGGTAATGCAATTTATATATGGCATTGAAATAGGAATTACAGCATGTCTGTTTTCTTATTTGCATTTTCATCTTGAACCGTGTATTTAAGGATTAACTCTTCTTTTTGTATTCAAAAGTGCCATTATATGTTAATTTTGATACGTTTATAAATAAACAAAACCTCTCCTAGCTTTATTAGAATCAAATTGCATCAGTAACAAATTATAATCATGGTTTTATGTGTTTCAAATCATTTTTTTAAATCAATCTATATTTAGATTTTAGTAAATTGCAGTGATCTAAATTAACACAGCAAATGTATTGTATGTCTTATTGATTGAATTATTGAATAGTAGTTTTTTTCTGAAGTACTTAGGCTATATTACGTTAGCGCGCACCTGCTACCATTTGGACTACTAGTATCTATTTTTTTACACTCACCAAAGACTGGCATTTAAAAAAAACGTTTAAAGCAGCACGCAAACAGGTTCACGCTAATTTTCATGAACATTTTGAAAATGAATGTACATTATTGTGAAATAACCAAAGGAAAGCAATTTACACATTATCAACGACACTTACAACCCATGTAAATTACCAAAAAGTGGTCAAAGTATGAATCTTGAATCATTTTGCTTTTCCTAAAATCGTAGTACATATTCTCAAGTTTGATTTGATTGAAATACTTTGACTCATCTGGAGACTTGCATCTTTAAAGTTTTACTGTCTTTTTAAAGCCTGAAAACGGGATAAATTTTGTTTGGGATTCCGAATAGGAGAATTTAGGGGGAATAAACACAAAAAAAACGTTGACTTAACTAGGCAGTAAAACTTTATACGTTTTTAAAATAATATCATGTGCTTTCTCTATTTCAGCTGAATTCCATTTTTATGTATGATACGCATAAGAGCTATGATCAAATTTGAAACAGGCTTACAGAAAAAAACAACAACAAAAAACATTAAAAAAAAACAAACACAAAAAAACAACAACAAAAAATTACACACACACACAGACATACACAAAATATATTGCACAGCACTTTATAAGTAACATCAACACTTGCGACTTGCAATAATTTATTGATACATTTTTTAATCCAAACAAAATTATAATACATTTAAATCTGGTCTAGTCCCAGTAGTTTGGTTTGCAAACAACAGATATGTCTACTACCCAAAACAGTACATTTATTACTCAGTAATAATGCTACCGTTCGGACTACTAGTATCTATTTTTTTACACTCACCAAAGACTGGCATTTTAAAAAAACGTTTAAAGCAGCACGCAAACAGGTTCACGCTAATTTTCATGAAAATTTTGAAAATGAATGTACACTATTATGAAATAACCAAAGGAAAGCAATTTACACATTATCAATGACACTTACAACCCATGTAAATAACCAAAAAGTGGTCAAAGTATGAATCTTGAATCATTTTGCTTTTCCTAAAATCGTAGTACATATTCTCAAGTTTGATTTGATTGAAATACTTTGACTCATCTGGAGGCATGCATCTTTAAAGTTTTACTGTCTTTTTAAAGCCTGAAAACGGGATAAATTTTGTTTGGGATTCCGAATAGGAGAATTTAGGGGGAATAAACACAAAAAAACGTTGACTTAACTAGGCAGTAAAACTTTATACGTTTTTAAAATAATATCATGTGCTTTCTCTATTTCAGCTGAATTCCATTTTTATGTATGATATGCATAAGAGCTATGATCAAATTTGAAACAGGCTTACAGAAAAAAACAACAACAAAAAACATTAAAAAAAAACACAAAAAAAAAAAAAAAAAACAAAAAAAAAAAAAAAAATTACACACACACACAGAGACATACACAAAATATATTGCACATCACTTTATAAGTAACATCAACACTTGCGACTTGCAATAATTTATTGATACATTTTTTAATCCAAACAAAATTATGATACATTTAAATCTGGTCTAGTCCCAGTAGTTTGGTTTGCAAACAACAGATGTGTCTACTACCCAAAACAGTACATTTATTACTCAGTCAATATCTAAAAGATTTGTTATATCAGCACCTTGGTTTACTTTTCACTGGCGCCAAGGTCATCTATGCTAAATGTAGATTACAATTTCCATGTTCATAATTACACTTGCCATGATAATGATTACACTTTCCATAAAACGGTTACACTTGCCATAATAGTGATTACAATTTCCATGGTAATAATTACACTTGCCATGATAATGAATACACTTTCCGTGAAAATTGTTACACTTGCCATAAAAGTGATTACAATTTCCATGATAATAATTACACTGTTCATAGAACAATATGAAAATTATACATATTTATTTAGTTGTCTTCTTTTTCAATTAAATTACTAGTACCAATGCCGTTATAGTGTTATAATAATAAATTATTTTTATCATATCTTATATTCAGTTCTTATCTGTAAATTTTACAGGAACTAAATCTGAAAACAGATCGGCCTTTGGCCGGAAAAAGGTCAAGGTTACGTATGAGGACATTATGGCCCGAAGCCACGCTCTTTTGCAACATGGTTCATTGGTATGCTATTTTGGCATTTTTTTCGTGGTATTTATCCAGCATACGCCTCGGACCTTATAGAAACATTAACATCTTTTATATATGGCAATGAAATAGAAATCACCGTATGTCTGTTTCCTTATTTGCATTTTCATCTTGTGCCATGTGTTTAAGGATAACGCTTCTTTTGGTATTCAAAAGTACCCCTTTATGTCAATTTTGATATGTTAATAAATAAACAAAACCTCTTAAAGCTTTAGTGAAACCAAACTGCGTTAACAACAAATTATAATCATGGTTTTATGTGTTTCAAATCAACTTCTTAAAATAAATCTATATTTAGATTTAGGAAAGCTGCAAAGTAGCAAATACCAAAGTAGCACAGCAAAGGTATTGTATGTCTTATTGAATGAATAATGGAATAGTAGGTTTTTCCAAATTACTTAAATAATTAAGTACATAGCAATTCCTCTATATTGGCTATACTCCTTTTTATGTACTTGTATTCTTTTTAACCAATATATTCAATAGAGCTATGATAAAATATGAAAGAGGTTTACAAAAAAATAATAAAAAATAAATAAATATAATAAAAACAAACAAAAACAAACAAACAAACAAAAACACAAAAAAAAAAATTAAACCACGCACACACGTATCGGTAACATCAACACTTGCGGCAGTTCAACCTGCTGGTAATGAAATATTGTGGTTGTGGTGGTGCAAGTAGTTTACCCTCTGGATCAAGACAGAAAGCCACATTGTTTTTACCAGAGCATAGGTTAGTCTGGGGTCCAGTCTGTCGTGTTTTTTTGGTGTGCTACTGTTTGGCAAATCGACACTATCGAAAAACCACGAACGAGTACGAAATAGCGCGTATGTTATAAATAAGCAAAAAATATCAACGCCTGAATCCAAGGCTAAGTTTAGGTTAGCCTTTGCAGAAAGGCCGGTCGCAAATCTCGCCAGTTTGACCTGGCGCTATACTGAAAACCCCTGTACTATGAATGGACTGTTCCAGATTATAAAATCAGGGCAAGACCTTTACATAAGTTCTTATTCCTACCCCATGTTTGCCTGTTACTAATAGAATGTTGTTTTATATATCTAGGTCTTTAAATAGATTTCTATTTGAAAGACCCTTACTCAGTCAATAATTAAAAGATTTAGTATATCAGCACCTTGGTTGAACCTGTACTTTTCATTGGTGCCAAGGTCATCTATGCCAAATATAGATTTCTTCTTTCTTTTCTTTCGCACCTTCTTATATTGGCCAAGATCGTTGACATATTTTAACCTTTGTCTTGATATTAAAAGTCATAAGATTTAAGGTCGAAAAGATGAAATTCTGCTTCTCTTAAAATCAGCACAAAGTCATGTGATGTGCCTCCTGTGAGAGATTCTTGTAGTATCGAGTATCAATTGCAGGACAATATCCTGCAAAGAACTGGGATTGGAACTCAGTTTGGGAAAAAATGGATGAGGGGGGGGGGGTGCAGTAAGTCCTCCCCCCAGACTATGACTTGATGCGATAATTAAGTCTTCTATTTCAAAGTCAACTACCACAGCTAGTTGCGATGATACCAGGGAGCCTGGCACTAGTGGCAAGCTACTAAGCACTACATGTACAGTAAATAATTCTGACACTACAAACATAGAATATATGACTGTTCACTGATTACTTTTTTACAAATCAAAGTTAAAAGGCAACAACTGTTTCGAGTACATTAGCTGGGATTTTCATGAAGATTTCAGTAACTAAAATTTAATGCTAATTGTCACCAACAACACCTTGCTATGTTCTCCAATACCTAGTTCATAGATTTGGTTTTCATTTCCTCAAAATTGATTATATTTTTATTTTTAATCAAAACAAAATTATAATACATTTATAACTGGTCTAGTCCCAGAATAATTTGGTTTACAGGCAACAGATATGTCTACTTTTCATAACATAAAATTGATATTCGAGCCATTTTTATATGATTAAGATATCGCCCAGGTAAGATTTTAAACAAGAAGTATCTTTTAAAACAAGATACTCGGCCGAGGTAAAACTGGTTTACTTGCTGGTTAACTTTTATAATTATATACTTGATTAATATGCAAAAATATATAAAGATAATAAGCATTACATTGTACATCGTATATCACTCAGTTGTATGGTGACATATTTCTCTCACCAGATTACCATATAACTTACTAGTTAATTAAGTGGTGAAGTAGTTACGTAACTAGTTAACCTCTTAATTAACTAGTTAGTTATGTGGTTTACTAGTTACGTATAACTAGTTAATTTTTTCAATGAATAAAAGATCACAACGGGAAATAAATGCATGTTAGTGCCTACAACTGCCATCCTTTTATTATTTTACCAGCTTAATAGTAAGTGGTTAATTAGCTACGTAACAATGAGCTTCCCAGATTTCATTTTGTAATATATATTTGACAACTCTTCTTATATTCAGTCATGTTTTGAAAACAGACCGGCCTTTGGCCGGAAAAAAGGTCAATTACACGTATGAGGACATTATGGCTCGAAGCCACGCTCTTTTGCATCTTAGTTGGGTTGTTGACTTTTTTGACGCTACCGTCGTCTTTATCCAGCATACGCCTCGGACCTCAAAGGCAATAAAAGGTAACGCCTTTTATATATGGCAATGAAATAGGAATTACTGTATGTCTGTTTTCTTATTTGCATTTTCATCTTGTACCATGTGTTTAAGGATTAACGCTTCTTTTGGTATTCAAAAGTACCCATTTATGTTGATTTTGATACGTTTATTAATAAACAAAACCTCTTAAAGCTTTAATAAAACCAAATTGCGTGAATAACAAATTATAATCATGGTTTTATGTGTTTTAAATCAACTTTTAAAATCAATCTATATTTAGATTTTAGTAAGTTGCACTGTACCAATTTAGTGTATGTCTTATTGATTGAATTATTGAACAGTAGTGTTTCATGTCGCCTCTTCGGAGTAGTGGCGACATAAAGGGAAAACTCTCCGTCGTCTGTCTGTCCGTATAAACATATAGATACTTAGGTGGCTATAGGAACAATAGGTAACAGTAAATTTCCTTTGATGCTAGCTCTTATGTGGCTACTTTTCCTCTTACATGGCTAAAAGAACAATAGAGAGAACAAAAGAGTAGCCAAACTTTGAGCACGTCCGTCTGTCCGTCCGTCTCACAACTTGTCCAAACAACTGGTACAATTTCATCTAATCTTTACACGAATGATCAGTACCAAGTCTAGTTGTGCAATAATGATTTTTGTCAGAGTTACGGCCCCTTTTATACTTTAATACTCGCCTGTTACAAGGTGAGCTTTTGTGATCACAATTCGTCCGACGTCCGAAAATTGTTCAAAGAATTCAGTTCCATGCAGAACTCGGGATGCCATGGCAACCGAAAGAAAACACTAATAAAATCTTCCTTTATAAAATCCAAAGAACTAGAGTTTAGATATTTGGCATGAAACATCTTCTAGTGTATGTCTACCAAGCTTGTTCAAATAAAAGCCCTAGGTTTAAAATTGCCCCCGGGGGTCGTTGATATTACTTATATGTGTATAGTAAAAACTTTAAAATCTTCTTTCAAAAATCCCGAAGGGCTAGAGCTTAGATATTAAGCATAAAACATCTTCTAATGGATGTCTATTAATAATTTTGTTCAAATAAAAGCCCTAGGATCAAAATTAGCCCCTCCCCGAGGGTCATTGATTTTCCTGATATGTATATAGTAGAAACTTAAAAAAATCTTTAAAATAAAAATAAAAAAAAAAACACACAAAGAACTAGAGCTTAGATATTTGGCATGAAACATTTTATAGTGCATGTCTACGCGCTTTTAAAACTTCAAAGGGAGGGAACTCCAGACTAAGCGGTATAGTTACATACTGAGATAATGTCTATTAAAATTAAGCCTAATTTATCATTTTTTTTTCAGAAGTTTTTAATTATTATTTTCAGTGTCCTGTTAATAACGTTTCCAATACATTACTCATTGGTCACATTTAAAGGTAAGCCTCTTTTGCATTTTGACGTAGTACAAATATAATACATGTAATTTGATATTTTGTATAAAAGTCAAAAATATTTCTTAGTTGAAATTTTGCTACCTTTATCACATATTATTTCACATTTGGCGCTATTTCCTTCAGGTGATAAGCATCTTAAATATCATAACATTAAAAAAAACAAATGATCAGAGTGAAAAAAACAACAACAAACAAAACACTGTTTAGGTTAAATGTGCTTTAAATCTGTTCAGAAATATTTCCATCATCGAGTGTGAATATTTGTATATATGTGGTTTACTCGTTTTATTAGTTTGTTAGAAGATGATATAATAAAAGTATTCATGAAGGAAACTTTTTACAACTCAAAGCTCTCTCAAAAAATAAAGTATACGCATTCAAACGTACACTTATGTAAATATTCACAAAAAGTCAATATGCACAATTAATAAATACACTTTATAAATAATTAAAGTATTTAAATAAAAAATCATAATAATGTACATATATAATCAGTGTCTATCAAACGCTAGAAATGCTACATTAAATATGGTGGTAGCCGTTCATTATATTGTGAAAGCAGAATATTTCAATGAAATTTATACGCGTCTATCAATTGATATGTTAATGTTAAAAACTGGATATTCAATTGCTGTAAATAAATCTTTACAAAGCTATTGAACTGGTTAAAAAGGAAAAAATATTGAAGTACATTTGATCAAAATATTATTCACGATGAGTGACGAGGAATGATAGAAACCCTATTTTCAAAAATCAAATCAATATCGTTTTACATTGTCAAAATGGAGTTTTATTTGTAATTACTTCTACATTCTTGACATTGGATATTTTTAAAAATATTTTTGAAATAAAACACGAATTATATTTATAGAAATATCCATTATTTTCGTGTGATTTTGAATTTGAAAAAGGTGAATTTGGATAATACATGTGTATGCAAATGAATAGTGAAAATCTTTAAGAAAATAGTAAGATATTTGCTTTGGAAACGTTACATAAATGGTGTTAGGATTGTCTTAGATTGTGTATAGTGTTAATTTAATAACAAATACTATGATCTAAGCGTCGCTTTAAGTACTTTAACAATGGGTGGATGTCAAAGTGCTCCGGAGGAGGAGATTATCGAGTATCCCCGACAACGGCGGATGCGACAACCCACAGAAATAGTTTACGCCCGACCACAGCCGAGGTCAATGATGCGTGGATATCCTATGATGATGCCATATGAGCGACGGTTCCCTATGGCAGCCCCGGCGATCGATGGACCGATGTATGGCGGAGGTTACCGAAGATTTGATGACGGTTACGATGACTATGATATGTTTGATAGAGGAAGGACCCGTTACTCATACCATTCTCATACGCGATAATCGATGCTCGATAATCGATAATCGGTAATCTAGTGTGCGGAATTTGAAATAGATGTTCAATTTTAATGTAGAAACAATATAGTATAAAACAAGTAAATTTCGTGATAAAAATCTGTGAAAAAGTTATTTTTGTAACAGCTGTCAGCCATATTGGGTTTAATTTGATAAAAAGCTAACTTCCATAGGTTGAATGGGTATCGATAACCATTCGATTATATCATTTAACGTGTAACTTATAAGCTAATTTATCGTTTGAAGAGGAACATGTACTGGCTGAGTGACTAGAATGTATGTTTGGTGTGAAAGGATGTGGTTGTTTTATGGACGAGTCAATGTTAGTGTCCAAAACTGTTTATTTATTTTCGATATGCCTTTCTTGCTACCGATACATTGAACATGATTTATGAATAACTTTGTAAGAAATGAATGGATCGGACTATTCTGCAAATGACCGATCAGAAGATAAAGAAATACAGAGAAAGATATGACGACTGAATCTCGTATAGCCATAACTTAGTATATACCGGAAGTCTGCAAACGTATTTTAAATTTGTCTTCATATCGCATTCGGATGCATGGAATCCGTTGCGAACGTAACATAGAAGGAATCGCTTTCAGCGGGATTTATTTGACAGAAATTGCATGTTCGTTGAAATTAAACTGAAACTACGTTTTTAAATCTTGAAATTGTGTGCATTTGACAGATATATTCAAAATGACTACTGGAATTATATCATGAAGGGTTATTACTGTATTTTTAAGGACAGTGATTTGTTTTATTAATTGCCTTTTTTCAATTATTTTAACGTTACAACTAAGTACAATATATAGATATATAAGAGATATGATCGATTTCAGAGTGTAATTTAAATCTATTATATCTGTTAGATTATAATCTCTACAGTATATAGAATTATGAAAATGCACATTAAAATGTTTTAAATCTTATATGTGAACAGAGTTTTGATCCCAAGCTATTCAGCTATAAAATGCTTAGAAGTTACGCTTCCTAAACGCTTAATAATTTGCCTCTCCGTGACGTCAAACGATTTCACGCCCACCTTTGCTAACTGATGAAGCGTGTTTTGTTTATTTCTATATTAATATACCTATCAAGTTTTGAAAGGTCTGTACGGTATTTAGACCAACCTCATTTTTTTCACACGAATTGTTAAATTATACATGTACAGATAACTGACAAGAGATAAAAATGATATTGTATGAACCCTGAAAGTCATAAAGTCCTTTGTCATTCATAATTTATTAGGATTGTATTGAACGAAAGTATTATCACCTACAATATATGTCAAATAATTTTCACGTAAACAAGTTTTATTCTTAAATTAGTTCTTTTAGGTGCAGAAGCGTTGGATCAGAGTCGTAAAACATAGATTTATTGAATAAAGTATTCGTAGTATCGAATTTTATTTTATTCTTTTATGCAGTTGACTCTCAGTAACTCAAAGTCGCTTTATTCGAAATTCCGGATAAGTCAAAGAATGTTTTAAGTCCGGTCAAAATTCCTTCTTTATCTATATATACGTGAATTTTTTACTGTTTTTTGGTACAGTTATCATTTTTTTCTTATTTTTTCACCATGATACGATCGGGTTTTTTCTATCAACAATATTAAAGTCAGTACTTTAATAGTATTATTATATAAATATTTATAAGCATATTGACACTTATCTACGTATTGTATTCCTAAAACAGGGACGTGCTATATGTGTTCAACATAAAATTGTAAACAACATTGTTCATAACATATTTATCGTGCTTTCATCGTTTATAATGATTGGGTATTCAGCCATGTTTACTTATACGTTGAACTTTTATTCAAATTTTTAAATATAAATAAACCTTGCATCCACCTTTAGGTTATTCATATTGAAATAAACATATTATATTTGATTAAATAATTGTCAGAAGAAAAGGCTAATTCCCCGTAATTGAATAGTCAAGAAAATTGTTATGACGCTCTTTAATTAATTTGTCACTCTAAAATATATCGAATTTCAATGACAACAATAAGTTTTATTTACATTAAGTTTACCGCTGGAATAGATATTAAACTGCGGTTTTAGATTTATAAGAGATTTTGTCCCTGGATTGATGATTCTCATTGAAATCTGATCTTTGACATGCATTTCCAACATGATGAAATATAATTCATGTTCGCTTATGGTTTAAAGCACACCGAGAATCTGCAAGGTTAAAGCTGCATGCCCCCAGATGAGCTAATATGTTTCAAGAAAATCGTACTTGACAAAAAGTATACTGAGATTTGAAGAAAAGTAAAAATATTCAAGATAAAGTAATAATTTTCTTCATGTTATGTGCCATTTATGACCAATTTTGCAGTATTCTTCTACTGCTTTTCTTAGGCAATTTAAGGGCAATTTTTGTATATATTTTGACCTCTTTTTGGTATTTTTATGGGTTGTATGTGCCCTTTACAATTTGAAGATTATTTTCATTGTTCACTTTGCTATATTTTATTTTTTCATACATTTTTTTTCTTCATTTTTTTATGAAAATTAGCATGAATCTGGAGGCGTGCTGCTTTAAATGGCGAGTAAAATGAGAGAATGGTGAAATCTTACATGATCTTTGGTGTAATATTTCATGAATGGCGTACACTTTAACATAACCAACTACATTTGAGCCGTGTCACGACAAAACCAACATAGTGCGTTTGCGACCAGCATGGATCCAGACCAGCCTGCGCATCCGTGCAGTCTGATCAGGATCCATGCTGTTCGCTATCAGTTTCTCTACTTGTAATAGGGTTGGTAAGCGAACAGCATGGATCCTGATCAGACTGTGCGGATGCGCAGGCTGGTCTGGATCCATGCTGGTCGCAAACCCATTATGTTGGTTTTGTCGTGACACGGCTTATTTGTACTTTCTTTAAGTAAGCTGAATATAGCTTCCTTACACATAAGTTTTTTAAGTCTTCAACGGTGGTTCGAACCCAAGGCGTCATGAATAAGTCATAGGCGATTATTACCTGGTCAAGCAGGCCACAAAGGTCGTAAAAAAAAAAAAAAAAACACGTGACCAAAGGTCCTTTATTTCAAGTTTGATACTGGAATTTGATATTAAGCCCGTTATATGCCTCAAGAATACTTATTTCTGAAAGCTTAAACTTATTTTTGGTGTCCTGTTTTCAGTTTCCTTAGAAATTACACATAGGCTAATTGGGTGAACCATCATTTGCTCCAGTTGCTTTTTTGGACAATTAGTACAGTTATATAGTGATTTAGTATGGAAGTCGAAATACTACTTTGTTTATATTTTGCTAGTTTCACGATCAGCCTACTCTATTCAGTGGATAAGCACTTAACATGCTCTATAGCTATAATTTAAACGTAAAAAAACTTATGTTTGCCACCTTTCTTAAGAAAGAAAATTAATTCATTTCTCTGGCATAATGTGACTTTAACATTTAAAATGTTAACCAACGATCTTGGCTTTTCAAATCAAAGTAGACCAAATCACAGGTATACGTTTTTATCTTTTATTTATTATTATAATTTAGGATGAACGAATTACTCGTGCTGCTATGTTTTATGTTATATGTTATTACTAGTAACATCTTATAGAAGTGTTCAGCCTTCTCAAAGTCGCGCTATTTGGTTATAAGGTTTGAACTAGTAAAGATTTGAGACGCTGCAAAATGTGTTTTGTTCAACCTACGTACATCCAAAACCATCTTTGTAATATTTCGTTAACTAGAAGCGCCTCATCCGGCAAGCAGTAGTCTTATTAGATTATTTTTGTTATTTTTTTTCTTGGAATAATGCTCAAATCAGGAGTTCGGAGAAAAGGTAGACGATGCTTTAAACTAGTAATACATGCGGGTATATCCGTGCCATTGCTGGCGTGACTCCCGTTTTGTCTAAAAAGAACACTTTTATATAAACTCAGATGTTGGCTAAATGCTACATATTGATACAAAATACTCAAGTAATGAATGCACAGAGATATTTTTCACAATGAAGAATCATTAATGAGCCGCGTCACGACAAAACCAACATAATGGGTTTGCGGCCAGCATGGATCCAGACCAGCCTGCGCATCCGCGCAGTCTGATCAGGATCCATGCTGTTCGCTTACAAACCCTATAACAAGTAGAGAAACTGATAACGAACAGCATGGATCCTGATCAGACTGCGCGGATGCTGGTCGCAAACCCATGATGTTGGTCTTGTCGTGACGCGGCTTAATTTTTCTTTTTAGGTGAACACAGCTGCGTTGCGCCCATACATTTTCCTAAATGTGGGTCACTATAAACTGTTGTCCGAATTACCCAAAACACCTATATCTCCCCTCAAAGCCCAAAATTGTTTCCAGCTCACAGGTGGTAATGACTCTTTTATCAACGTAAATTTGATTATTTCGTTTTTGAACATTGTTTTAGGTATGAAGAGCCTTCAACCTTTGTCAGAATTTTTTGATGTAATTTTAAGAAAATATTGTACAACTACCAAAATAAACTTTTTACAGCCGATATAGTACTATATACTTATTGTTTAAACCGGTAGTTGACCATTTGTATATTTGTATAAAAGAAACGTGCAAATGATTTCCACAAGTGCGTTACGTTTCTGCAAATTATAGATCTCTTTGGCCAATAATTTGAAATAAAATATCAAGTCCAAATATAAATTCCATTTCACATTTCTAAACAAAAAACATCTACTTGTATGCGGTTGTCAACCAAACTTTTCAAACACGCGTTTTGCCTTGCACCTAAAAAGAAAAAGTGAAATTTTAAATTCAGAAACTTCCACAGAAACATTCACAAATGTGTTCATGCGGTGGGTATCATGAAACCTTCAATCCGATACACAATTCTACTAAATTAAAACGATTTTTAAAGAGGAAGCCTGGACGTCAAAAGACAAATTTGAAAATCGGGTGTAATTAAACATTATCTCTTGAATTGGTAGGAATACTAAGTAAAATTTTGAATAAACAGAACTAAGAATACCACAAACGCAACAATGATGATGAGCTATGGGATCTTCATGAATCTTTTGAGATACTGCATCGACGCATAAAGCACTTGTCCATAAAATCTTCCCGTTTGTTTCTAGACAAGGACATAGCATTGCCGTGGACTTTGGCATAACTGTGCATTTTTTAATGTACACGTTTTCAAAGACTAGAGTTTTTCAAATTCTACCTCAGCATTTGTCTCCCTTTAATTAAAAAAGAGTGTTTCGTGATTCATCAAGAACAGTAACCATTACTGTCGTAATGCGTTTTATAAATACGATAGCTTCCCTTTGACCTATGTATTTGCTGCAGCATTTCGATCAGTCTTAACCTTTATAATACCAAAAGTAAGGTTATCCATACTGATAATACTAAATTGAACTGTGGTTAAAATTTCTAGATTTGTTGCTTATTTGATAATGATATTTACCACATAAAAACACGGTCACTTTCTAAATGTTCATAAAAAGCTTATATCTGGAGGGACCCGCCGACACAGGACTACGAACTTTTAAAATCTTGTTTCTGCGAAATGATATTAAAATAATAAGGAGAAATACTATTAAAGAAATAAACATTAAGTTATATACATTGTTGAGTTTGTTTGTGGTGATAAACATCTTTTATTATCTGCAGCGTTTTAGTCATATCTCGTGAAATATAGTTGTTTTCCTGATGGATATGCAAGCTGAGATAGAATGCATCATGAGTAGTTGTTGCTTTCATAACCTATACACATATATATAAATAAATAAAAAATAAATAGAATGAAAACAATAAAAATAATAGTAAATAAAAGAACAGAAAAGAAGAGGGTCATGATGGCCCTGAATTGCTCACCAGAAACAACTGTTTTTCAGTGTTAGAAATTTGAACTCGCAGGGGCCAATC
The DNA here is from genome assembly GCF_026571515.1 of Ruditapes philippinarum. Classification (NCBI taxonomy): domain Eukaryota; kingdom Metazoa; phylum Mollusca; class Bivalvia; order Venerida; family Veneridae; genus Ruditapes; species Ruditapes philippinarum. Next base: position 29,605 of record NW_026861827.1, on the reverse strand, counting down.
AAATAAATATGAGCAAATTTGATAAAAGACAAAGTTTGGGGATCATCTGTCAAAAAGTTCAGTAGAAGAAGATGTTTTAACGTTTTTTCTATTTTTATCTCTGTTGGCCCCTCAAAGGAGCCAATTGAAATGATATGATCAAATTTAAGTGTGACTTTCACAAGGCTGCTGCAGACCAAATTTGAAGTAAATCTGCCCAGCAATTTCCGGAAAGAAGAGTAATGTTGGCGCATGACAACGGACGGAACTCTTTGATACTAATACTTTTGGAATTCTTTATTTTTTTTATTATTTTTAGTGTAATACAAAAATCAGACGGAGAAAGAGTAAAACATGACTCGTATCGATAATTCCCACATTTCCTTTTAAGAAATAAGACAGCGAGATTCACATTCCATTAGCCAATTATCTTATCATTTTATATTGTCGACGCGCTCATTAAACGTGCCCTGATTATTTAAAGTGACAGAACCACTAATAATGCTTGAAAAAAAATATGATACCATATACGATAGGTTACCATGATAACGAACGCTTTAAACAATAACTTTAGATACGCTGGGGCGGGAAATTGCCCCCTCTATTCAACACAACAAACAATGATTTTATCGGTGGTCACATTCGAGTAACACTAACTAGTTAAAATATTTGTATCGAAATCTAGAGAAACAATACATTTTACTAATCTTTCTACAACATGGTAACAAAAATAGCATTTTTTAAACCTATTATGTGGTTAGTTTCGGAAATTTGGACCTGCTCTATTTGCAAGGTCTATCTAGACCGTAATCTGAAAAAAACCAAGGCAACCGTTCATCTGAATAATAACATAATACGTCGTTCCCATAGCTTCTCAATTTGGAGAATTATATTACTATCTATTTTTCACGGAGTTGTGATTTTAATAGATTTGCTACAAGATATCAATAAATTTAAGTGTTCTAGACCTACAGGTTTTGATTTGGTCACCGTTATTTTAATTTAGAGGTCTATCTCAAATAACGCAAAGAACTGATAACAGTTGCTACGGTCTTTTCGGAATTTTCGCACGGTCTGAATGCATTGTGTTTGTAAAAAAAACAGGTAATATTACAAGCTGGATGGCTCTTTGATAATGACTGGGCATTTCTTTTCCTTAATAGATAAATTTAAACGTGCAGTCATTAGATATAAACTAAAACCGTGCGTAAAAGAGACGGTTTTATTTATTAAACTTCCTTTGATGTGAAGTCAGTTGACAGTACTTCTTAAAATTATTTCGTTAAATTTGCTTGTATCACAAATAGACAGTCAAATTGTAAAGGGCTATCAAATTCTTTTTATGTAAATTTATATCTTGACCGTTTGATGATGCGCTGGCTCAGCATTCGTGGAATTTTATTTACATGTCAATATCATTGCCGCTTTGATTTTCTAATTTCTTTCAACAAGAGTCTAATTGAAATATGGGCTCTCAGACTTTAAGGTGTGAATAAGAAGGGGCTAAATGGGAAAGCGCGCGACGTTGCTGACGGACATTATCTAAATTGATACACCGTCTCGCGCCAGTCTTTTGAAGTGAGCTAGCTTTCTCTAATTGCCCCACGTTTCGTATCTTATAGAGGTATTATTACGGTGGTCATCCCTATACTTCAAGTATGTTATCAAATTATGGTTATTGACTGCAATATTATAAATTTACAACTCTACTGAATTACAGTACTCCCGTCCACAGAGTTATTTGATTTAATGCAATATAAAGTTGTGTCTTTCTTTGTGTTAACTCTCTTTTCGTAAGGTTTTAATTTTTTGTTCCTTTATCAAAGTGATTTCCTTTCGCACACCTTTTCAGCAAACTAAAAAAAACTGTTATTGTCGAAATTCGTGGGAAACTTCAATTGCTATGTGTTCAAAACAAGCTCTTTTTTATTCTCGATAAGGCGAATTGAGACTTTTAATGAATCAATTTACAGTCTGATTAAAACAAAACATATTTACTTTTTCTCTGGCCCGAACAATTCAACGTTTGTCCACGTGTCCGAAATAGCGTGGATGAAAGTACCCTCGTCTAAGATAACATGGTAAATGGAGCGTTTGATCTCGGAAATTTAATTTTAAACCGATGATGTTTTAGATCATAATCTCCCGTGCAAAAGAATTCTTTTTAATTATAAGGCGTTTTCACGCACGTGTAGAGTTTCTTTTTTCTCCTTTTATCTGCTCATGGATCCATAATGTTCATAGAAAAATTGACCTTTATATTTAAAAAAAATGATTTTTTAAATGGTTTTAATTGTATTTTTAGATTAAGTCGTCGGACTGTCCTTCATCTTGTATTGATGTATTGAAAAATTTAGAAATACAAACCAGTAGCCAGTTGGCGATTATAATTACTTTTAATGAGCTTTGAATAATTACTTTGAAATATTACTGGACACATTCACAATAATGATTGTGCTGCTAACAATGTTCTTATTATCAACATTGATGTTCAATTTTTCTCTCTTTTTATATAAAAGAAACACCTTATGTCATTAATAAGGTCTAATGTATTGTGTTTTCCCAAACCTCCTAAAAGTAGCAGTATTGAATGTTAACCATGTGTACCTTTAAGAGACTTAAACAGTATCCTCTTTTCTCGTAGCCCCTCCTTCCTTCCTCACCATTTTCATCATCATCAGCATCATCATCACCATCATCATCATCATCATCACCATCATCAGCACCGTCAGCATCAGCATCATCACCATCATCGTCATCATCATCTTCATCATCGTCATCATCATCTTCATCATCATAAGAGGAGACTTTCTTTTGTTTTGCTTTTGCTTTGCCTTACTTTACTTTACTCCACTCTTACATTTTACTTTACTTTAGTTATCAGTTAATCTTTTAAACTAATTATTACAATATTAAAGGCTTTAATTTTACACTCACTTGCAAAATGGATATTATTATTATTATTATAAAGGTCCATTATGCCCCAAAAATGCTTTAATTCTAATTTTCAAAACCTTTTTATTCCTGGTGCCCTGTTACATGTTTTTAAAAACTTTACTCATTGTCTCATTACCTGAACTATCTTTTGCGTTTGTTGCATTTTGGTAATTAGTACAGTTATAGTGATTTAGTATTTTGTATGGAAGTCAAAGTATTACTTTATTTACATTTTGCAACTTTTGACAAATAGTTTCAGTCAGGGCTTCTTTCTTCAGGTTATATGCTTTTAACAAAAAAAAACACAGTTAAATGTTATAATTATAAAAGTCATGTTTTGCCTTTCTAAAGAATGGAGAGAAAAAATCGTTTATGAGGCAAATTGTGCCTTTAATATGAATACCAATATCTACTATATAGTGTTGTCTCCCTTTTCCTTGTATAACTTTTATGCAATATTTAGATAGTTAGTATATTGGTTTTACGACATGTGATCTCAATGGGGATATAGCTCAGTGGTAGAGCATTCGACTGCAGATCGAGAGGTCCCCGGTTCGAACCCGGGTGTCCCCTGTATTTTTTTCCTTTTCTTTCATATTATTTAAAGATAAAGTAAAAATATCAAAATTAGAAGATGTGCAATCGCATCAAAGTGGTAATACTACGCGAAATTCGAAAACCAAATTTAACATAACTGTTAAATCTAATTTAAATATATACTATGCTCATCTTTGGGTAAAATATTTTTATCTTAGAAATGTATTATTAATATTTTGAAAAATTAAATTTGAGCATAGTATATCTTTAAAATTATTATTATTTTACTCATTTCATTTCAGCAATGCCGCTCCGGATTTGTTTTCGGCACCAATTACAAAGTATAAGTAGAGTAGGTACGAAAAGTCAGCACAGCACAGCAGATGTAGCTTGATAATGTAAACAAAAAAAGTTTGCTTACCATATATTTTTCTTTCTTCTTTATAAAGGGCAAATATGAGTTTTATAACGTTTAAATAATGGTTGCTTACCGTCTGGATAAATTAATATAGGGTCGAATGTGACATTCTTTGTCATGAACGTAGCAAAATGTTAACAAAGTAGTATTTTGACTTCCATGCAAAGTACTAAATCACTGTTTCTCTTCTAACCGCAAAAGAGGAAGAAAAAAGAAGAAGAAAAAACAGAAGCCAAAGAAGGTTTAGGTAACTTGCCAATGTGTAAATTTTAAAACTATGACAGGACACCAAAATGAAAAGTTTTTGAGAGAGAAAAGTCATGTCTGGAACATAATGGGCCTTTAATGAAAACTGTTCATCGCCATTTAATTCAATTATAAACTTTGCAGATCAAATCCTCACTTATTAATCTACTTTTAACGTGAAAAAAAGTATAGAAATAGTTTCTACTTAAATGAGTTGCACCCAACTTAAAACTATAGCCTTGTTGCTATTAATAGTAGAAAATTAGCTATTTGTTTATTAACAACCAATTAAACCGCATTTCCATATCCGAAGTGTTTTATAAACACAAAATTTTGTTATATCATAATTCATAATTTTCATAAACTTAGTTCTTCAGACTGTTAAACAAATTGCACTTCAAAAATTCAAAATATATTCATTAAGATTTTAGGGGGAATAAGGTGCAACATTGCCGAATAGCATTGGATGTTAAACAAGTACAAGTGTTGATACAATTACGAAAGACCGGTGGGGACATTTCAACTTCATGAATTCCCGATTTCATCTTCGTGAATTCACAATTTTAACTTCGTGAATTTAACGGCTTCACGATTTCAATTTCAACGATTTCAAAGATGAAATCGGGAATTCATGCTATATGTCTTTCGTACACATTGTACACTATATTTATGTAGAATGAGTGAAATTATTGTGAAAAGAAAATCCCTTATCACACACCTTGCAACTTTTGCGATTCGAAAAATGTATTGCACGACGTGCATTATATTTGACGTATACGATGGGTAGGTGGTTGGTCTAAGCCACCAAGGACCGGTGACACTATATATTACGATTGCTAAACAGACCACAGACTGTCAATAAATTAAAACTGTTCGCATTTATACGTACTTTACCGAAGGATTACGATAATGACCGAGAACTTACTGTCGAACCATGCAATATGTTTTGTATTAAAAAATGATAAAATTATTCGATGTGTTACACGGCTAGGGAATAAATCAAATATATCTGAAGATTAGTTTTAGTAATTATGCGGATTTATCTATTATTCACGTGCCCGCACGTGTTACTCACATTAGCGTACGTACATGGTGTGTTCTTTTGTGTGGTTGACAGTTGAATAGCCAAAAATTGTTTATTGTAAAATGTTAATGATTTTTATATGCTTTATGAAAATTAATAAACTTATTTCAAAGGACCCGCTGTTACATGCTAGTTGTGGACCCTTTAACATGTGTACCATTTGGCTAGAGAATTGCTATGGTGTTATTTAACAAGTGTTAAGGGTGCTGCAATGTTATTTGAGTACATATGATACGATGTAGAAGCAAAAACATGTAAACCGGAATGACTGACTGACCGACCGACCGACCGACCGGACGGACGGACGAACGAACGAACGTACGAACGAACGAACGAACGAATGAATGAATACATGCACATAAATTCTCGCTACTTTAGCAGTAATTCGCTGTGGAGTTGTTGATAACCGCAATGAAATATTTTTTTCCTGAATTTTATATAAATTATATAATTAAAAGTTTTTACATTTCATAATCAGATTTAAGCAGTTGTCAGGGAGTAAAAATGCGTATTCAAAATGGATAATTAGATCTTAATCAATTTTTATAAAAGGTTATTTTCATTTGGAACAGCAGCTTTTTTTCAAATAACATACTCTTTTTTGATAACCTCGTTGACGTAATAAGTAACCGTGATTAAAAATGACGTATGTTTTAATTGTGACGACATGTAAATAACAACATGGAAATACGAAATGCATCAGCAAAAGGAATGTTAGGGCATGCTATTTGATCATAAATGGAAACATAAAGTCAAATAATGAACAACACAAGAGGTAGATTTAAAGTCAAATTGTACCTTAGTCAGCATCTAAATGACAAGATGAACTTTTTTGTCAAGCGAAATGTTTTTCTCATACCGGACAATTTGACAAGCGGTTCAAATAAGGTTCGAATCTCCAAAATGCCCGGATGACCCCGCACGAGATGATAATTAAAGTCTTACTGTCCTCAGTCCTATTAAAGACCTATGTTGACACTTATAGTAATTAAAGACCAAACTAAGGGCAATATGAAACCTTGCGGCAATCCAATAGATGTCCCAACCTTCGAACATGATCTATATTAAACTGACATGACCGGCGAGTCGAGGTCAAGTGAGGTCACCGCAAACAGGGCATACGCAGAAACAAAAGCTTCGTTGATTCAAGACGGCGGAAATGCAAACTTTCAATTTTGTAGTCCCTACACTAAAAGCATTTGCTTTATAAAGAAACGTTTTAAGTCAAACTGTTCGATAAAATCAAGATATGCTACAAGGGCACCCGAGGTGGCTTTTCAAAACTCAATCAAACAAGAATACGCATATTGTCCCCATTATTCATATTTTTACCGTTTTATAGGGGCTTTTCACGCGCTCTGTCATTTTTTGGTATTTTAAGGTCAGTGTACCTTCAATAATAACAGACGCTATAAAATAAGAACAGAAATTACTTTGACCCTTAAAAAATAAGTCCCGATGACCCTTTATTGATGTTGATGGATGCTTGATCTTTGTCTGTCCTATAAATTTTTGATTTATAACCAAGGGGTTGTCAACAAATGACAGGGCGTACATTTATTTATTTATTTATTATTTATTTATTTATTTATTTATTTATTTATTTATTTATTTATTTATTTATTTATTTATTTATTTATTTATTTATTTTTATTTATTTATTTATTTATTTTGTTTGGTTTACGTCACACCGACACTACGTAGGCCATATGGCGGCTTTCCAGCCTTACTGATGGAGAAAAAACTGAACAACTATTGTAGAAGTTAACACAAATCGGTAACTTATTAAAGGAATATTAAATATTATGTGTAAAGAAGAAGAAAATATATATTAGCACTGTTTCTGATATATTTTTTTATATTTGTAAATACACTGTATGAATAAACATGTGAATATCGTTAAATATAGCTCAATAGCAGCTTTGCATATAATTCCGGCCTTTCATTGCGAACACTGAAATTTGTTTTAATGCTCTTCTATAAAACAAACAATATCATTTCATGCTGATTACAACCATAGTGATCCGCCCAGAATATTTTTTTAGACATTTTATTCATTATCTTAAAACTGACAGAATTTTTTTCCGTTTTCAATGTTAAAATCTTCTTCCATCTGAACCTTGTCAGAACGTAGAAGAAATTACAATGTTTAAGTGTTTCAGATAACTATATTAATGATATGCACTTCAAACAATATTGCAGACCCCTCTGATTCGTGCAAGTTATTATCATTCGACCCGGGACGACCCTGTCATCAAGTGAGCTGCGGCCATATTTTGCACCCACCAAGCCACGTTTGTTGTCTTTTGTTTGTCAAACGGCGTCCTATACTTGTCAATGTTTTGATCTGAATTATTCTATATCAGTACGTTTCTTAATGCCTTTATCTTCAAAGAATCTTAACATTCTGTCCAACAGGCCATCAATTCAGCGGATTATATTTACATGATGGCCTTTTTTGACCCGTGCTGACCAGGTCATGTGACCTTGTGAGGACAGGGTCACCATAGCTAAGGTCAACTAGCGTCCTATCTCGAATTTTCAGGTTAATTGTAATTTTATACAGTATTTATGGATAAAAAGTGTGAAATCCTATCACAAAACACTTATAGAAATACTTGGCTTTTGTGACAATTGACAAGATCATTAAGGTAAATAGAATGTCATATTGTAATTTCACGTTTCTGACCTGGTGGAAAATAAAATGTCATTCTAGGTCGTGGGACTCATTTCTTTACAATTTTAAGGTATAGAGGAAAGGTTAAAGTGTACGAATCCATTCTGAAATAACGGTACTTAACTGTTTTAAAATACATTAATTAAAAGCAAAACCTTTTATACGTATGCAAAATTGTCCTTACCGCTGACCTCAAACATAAACTACACATACTTTGTTTTAATTTTAATCTTTTTATTATTGAAAGTATTAATTAATGTTTTGATCAACTCATTAAGATAAATTGAACGGATAACAAATTTTCTTTCAATTTGCTCTTTTTATAGCATATTTAATATCAAAATGCAATAAACATATACAACACAAGTGCATTTATTATAACTCAATTTTGAAACGTAATTCTTAATGTAATAAATATAATAATTAGATTATTATAATAAGTTATTTTTATTACGCATGAATTGCACGCTTTTAGCTCCACAAGCTTAAGAAGGATTCTACGTACAGCTTTAGCAATTGAAATGTTGTTTTGGGATGCCAATAGAGAATTCGACACAAATAGGGTTGGCAAAGTGGATTCAGTCAATTATTTATAGATACATCTAAAAATTAACTAGTATAATGTGAATAAAACCAGTTTATATGATAAATATTTGATAGCATATTTCTGTTCGATCTTTGAGTACGATCTTTGAGTACTATATTTGAGTACGACTCTGAGTACGACCCTGAGTACGACCTTTGAGTACGATCTTTGAGTACGATATTTGAATACGATCTTTCAGTACAACCTTTGAATACGAACTTTGAGTACGATCTTTTGAGTACGATATTTGAGATCGGGATATGCAACATGTTACAAGACACGTAGAGTTACAAACTGAGAATATCTATTAGGTCGTTGTCATACACAAATGCAATCACAAGACCAGACATACACGTGCTCATTCCACCATATTCTCAAATTGTACAAACACATAAATAAACAAATTGCAAGCACAAAACAAAACAAATGCATGACACAGAAAATAGAACTATAAATGTATTGTGCCGGTCCTCATATACCGGTATATAAAATTGTTGAGCTTTTGTAATCAAATAACAGACATATACAATGTTTCTTTTTTTTGTATTTGTATAGCTGAAGACATAAAACAGAGACCATAGTTATTTTAGGCAGGATTCGGACGACTGTAGCACTGCGATGTCCAGTTTCGGTGATCGCCATAACTTTTGAACCGCACAATTGTAGCGGCTGAACTATGGTAAATTCTTGACGTCATCTTAGCACGTTAGTATATTATATCATATAAGTTTTCGGGTTGTCCAGTCGAACTACTGTGACCATAGTCGCCATAGTTAGCGCTCGAACCCTTCCAAGATGTACAAGAAAGATTATTACGTCATGTCCAAAACTTGCGGGAAATATGAATGCATTATTGTCTATCTTATACCTGCATCCCATTTATTTTCCTAACTGTAATATACCTCAAGCATTGATAGAAATTGATATTAACCATTAACAAACTGTCAATGAAGTTTGTCTTTCGGTTCTATTAAGTAGCTTTCTGTGCGGACATTTGACAATAATTGTCACAAATAATCGCGACTAATTCATTCCGTTATGTGCTATACCCTAGCCGTCACCATCTGTCACTGCCGATCTGGTCACCTTATGGTCACATCTGGGCGATTGTAAAGGCCTTGTTTTATCTCTGGGCAGACGTTGTGACAACATTAATGATATAAATGCCATCTTAATAGTGGAAGATGACAACGATTTGTCCAAAATGAGAATTCGTGTTTGCTTTCTTAAATCGGCCTACCGGACAGCGTCTAGATCAGTTTAAAGATAGCTATAAAATTATGATTGGATATAATTGGAGATAATTCCAGTTTGCCGGGAATTGAAATAAATTAGCAACATTAATTTAAAGGATTTTTTTCAGCTTGTCGTCGAGAATGAAAATAAATTGGCAACATTTGCTGGTAGGATTTTGCGGCAGAAATCAAAATCTATTCTAACTGCGTAAACGCTAAAATTTAAAAAGTAATAGACATGAATAATATGAAACGTTTTTTGTGGTTTGTTTATTAAGATATAGCATCGTTAAATATACTTTCACAATGAATAAAATCAAGTATTAGAAACTCTTTTTTCCATTTTCACTCCATTTGTATATGTTAAAACTTTCTTTTACTTGCGGACCATACGCCGCTTTTCATGGAATGACACGCAAAGGGTCTTATTGAAGGTTTCATAATAACCGCCGCATAAATATAATTATATGCGGATGTTTCTAAATTCAGAATTTCAACATTTTCAATTTTGTAGTTTTTGGGCGTTTTTTAGGGATTCAGTTTTCTCTATTTTGGGCAAATAGTTTGGCATATTCCGCCGTTTCAGTAGAACAAAAATAGTTCATGATGTTAATCTTATTCTGCCGCAAAGCAGTTAGTTACTACTATATGATATCCTTACTAAAATATTAAACTTTTAAGATGCAAAAAATCTAAAGAGATAATTAACATCCAAGAAGATAAATTGTTACACAAAATGTAAGGATAAGAAGCATTTTAAAAAATTTGCACGCGCAAATAAACTACAGTGAAAAGTTCTTGAATTAGAATACTTGATGCAAAATAAGTTAAACAATCAAAGAAAGGTGAAATATTTTAAGTACTATAAAATGAAGTAAATTTCTCTTAAGTTTATACCCTTTTGTCGATTTTTTCGTCTTAACCTTGTCGAAATCCTGATCACGTGACTACTCTGTACATACAAGAATCACTTTTGAAGAACAAAGAATACAATGTTAAATTAACCAGCTAATAAATGCGCATTTTGTACACTCAAACGAATTCAGTACCTAAAATTATCAAATTTCAAGTCAACGGTTTGGTTTTCAAGCTGATATGAGCAATTTTTTTTTTGTTAATTTATTCAGAAAAAAAATCTCTGTTTTGCCTTTAGATGTTTACATTATTTTCAGATATCTTTATTATCAAAATGTAAGGGTAACACGGGTTAAAAGATACCGGATTACTCAATCGCTTCTCCGCCGGATTGGACATTTCAAACATCCGAACATAGCTTTCTCCAGTGACACGCAGCGTTTAAAATTAAATTACTCTCGTCCGTACTGTGCAAATATTATCCCTGCCCTAACTGATATTTTCTTTGTATTTCGAGATAGCCATCTTCACCACAGCCTGTTACAGCTAAGAAAAACAAGAGCAAATGGACTTTATAATATCTTTATTTAGTTAGAACTTGCTAATATTTTTTTAAGAAATTGGAAACAGTCACGGCCATAGAAAACGCATTTAAAACATTTAGATCCAGTAACATCGCCAAGGTGGTCCTGTTAAACTGATGGGAAGATTTGTTTGTCGGCCCTCTTTTTTTAAAAAAATGGTAAAAATGCAATCGTTTAAATCGCTATAAATAAAATAATAATCGGTACTATTTTGCAAAGTGACATGCACTTCCAAATAAAAGAACCCATTTTCACAGCTCTTTGTGAAAAAATGTATTTACAAGAAAAATATTTTAAATAGCAATCAAACATTCATTTTCCTATCCCTTCTTTGTTCATAAAATCCGTTCCAAATTTAACAGACGGACAGTCTTATCAATTTGTGTTGATAATTCTGAGGCATATGAATTGTTGTATTTACAGGAAAATATTTTAAATAGCCCCAACCCCTCAGTTATAAGGGGCATGAACTTGTTCAAATAGAAATTTCTTTAATTTTTATATATTTATCTTATTATTATTTAATTATTGCCTCTAATTAATTGAACGAACACCACGTTTGTAAAACGATTGATTTAAGTAAATAAATTGAAAAATATCCAAACTGTTATGCAATAATGGTAATGGAGCATCATGCATTTAACGTCTAAATCGATGTTTATTTTGTTAAATAATACTTTGCAACATGGTTGTGCAAAATGAGAACACAAATAAAAGAGTTAAAACATGAAAAGGCATTAACAGAAAGAAGTATTGTTTTACGAATGGGTTGAGTAATTCATCTTTCAATTACGTAAATTCATCCGTTCATTGCTTAACAATTACTCGCTTTGTAGGAAATATATAGATTGATAACTATCTCCCATATCTTAAGTAACCCGAGCATCAATTTGTACCATTCATCATACAAAATGGACCTCTTTAGAGAAAGTTTGTAAGCATATCAGATTCAAACAAACTTAGTTAAACGCTTTGATGTTGTAACAAATATAAATGGCGTACAAGAATATAAAAAAGAAATGTATAATGTTACCTCAAAAGAAAATTGGATGTAGAAAGTATTTCGGAAGTATCGTAAAAACAAATTCCGGTCTCAGATCTCAGGTAAAAAAAAGTGAGGAGAAATGTTTTGAATAGTAATTGAATGTCGTTTGTTCAAATTGTTTGTAAAGAAAGCCGGATACATTTGATACAACATTGTTGTAATAGGTTTCTTACATTTATTGAGCATCCGCACAGTGTGCAAATACATTTGTTAAAATGTGAAAACATTTGTAAAGTCATGATGTCTTCTGTTGAAAGCTGGGAACATCACGCACAACTGTCACGCTCATGTCCCGTTTCTTCTTCTTCATACCTTTGTCTGCATATACAATATATCTTTATGCCTTTTTCTTTCCTTGAAGTCTTAGTGTTTTTTTTTCTTTTTTAAATATTATTATTTCTTAGAGAAAAAAACACACGTTATTTGAGTTTTACTTTTCTTGTGATATGTTATAAAATAGATAAACGGATTCCCTAAAGAACGTTCAAAATGGCAAATGCTGCAGGCTCGGTTTGATTGAGCCTATTCATGGGCGATAGCAATTAGTGCAAGCTACCGTCCGGGCTCCCTAGCACCGGCTTAAGTAGAATCTAAATTTAAACATGTTATTTCGAAATCCATGTAATAAAAACTAATGCAATCAATTGCCTTTATAAATTTTACAATTACAGTTTACTTCAGATACAATTTATTGAATACTGTTTATAGATATTTTGTGAAATGTTAAATTTGTTAATATCAAAACAAAATTGACCACATTCTTCAAAGTTCATACACCAACACATTACAATGATTGTTCATTGTATCAATGTATAACTTTTTAATGATTTCCTGCTCGCCCTGTTATTGTATATATATAAATTACATTTTTTGTTTTGACAATTTTTTATACGCAAGAGTCCCTATTTGGATAGGCAAGGATCAGAATCTTCCAGTTAGTTTTAATTCCAATCAGTCATCTGTTTCTTTCTGCAGATGTTGATTCCTTGTATATGCAGGCTGTCACCGTTATAACTTTATCCTGCCTCTATTTTATAAATAATTTCAAACTTTGTATTATATTTTCTAACCAAACAATCAAACACTTCTAATATAGTATCATTTCTTGTTTTAGCTGGCGAAACAATTGCAACAACGGTATCAAATGCGTTTTAGATATAACTCGCCCTTAATTATTTTCCGATCGGTGTCAATTATTTTCCAATCGCAAGTTTAAACTATTTATAAAAATGTTCATATGATAGCATTGAGAGAACAAAAATGAAAATTAAACATTTAACTGAACTAAAATTGAATAAATCAAAAGCAAAAAATACATGCATGGAGTTATGATTATAGATTAGGAATAAAAGTTATTAATTTACGAACCAAACACGAGCAAAATGTATCAAAAAAATCTTTGAATATCGACAACTATTTCAATTATTTTTACGAACCATAAAATTTTCATATAGAATTTCCAAAAGTACTGTTATATTGGAAAGGGTATATTACTGCAAGATTACCCGGTTAATGGAATATTACAAAGGCCTTAAAGCTACCTTTGTTGGCAAGAGAAATTCAGACACGGGTAATTTTGCTAACTGATATATGAAGTTTTTCCTCCAATTTCCGAAATAAAATCATTATATGCAATCACTTGCAATAAAAAACTTTAGAGTCGATTTGATGTATTGTAACTCGCTTTTTCTTGAGCAGTGGTGTGAAAAGAAATAACCGGTTAATGTGAAATAAATACATCAAAGAAGAGGGTGCTATTTCACAGGTGGCAATCGTTTTAAACAAAGGTGTTCAAAAATATATAAAATAAGAAAACTATTCCATGTGTTTGCAATTTTCAAGCTTTAACATTTTTTGAGAATTACACGCTTGTTCGGGTTGGAGTGGAAAATGAAGGACTACCAGTGGTGAAATACAATACAAGGACACACGCGTTGTAATTTGGACTGGCAACTTATTTGACTAATGAGGTAGATACCTGGCGGTCAGTCGGCTGGACACCGGTCATCTGACCGGGCCAAATACGTACTTTTGGTATTAAGTGCTGGTCATTTCACTGTCGGCTTCAACACCTGGCCAAAACTGCTGTGTAAAAAAAACTTGCTTAAACCTTGTTTTGACCCACACAGCTTGATCAACGCGTTACAGTTTTTAAAATAGTGAAAATGCCTTATCATATCTTCCCGTGTACAAATTGCAATATATTTCTTCCAACAATTTCTTTGAAAACATTATTTTTACATTTAAAATTTATTCTTTATAATATGTTTATTTGTACTGTACATCTTCTGTTTCTATATTTAGAAATTCGCCGTAATTAGGGGCATATTTTCTTTTTAGTACTAGTCTAGATATAAGATAAAAATTCTTTCTTCTTTGGAGTTCAGCAAAACTTTTAAACTTCAGAAAAGTAACAAAGGTAAAAAGGTAGTTTCTCTATGATCTTGTTTTTTCTGAATAATGTGGGAAAATGGCCGTCCCCTTTTACTAAATGCGTCTTTAGTTTGCTAAAATGGGCACTATTTACGCACCGATGGTGAACACCACCGTTTAATATGAGAAAATGGAGTCATGAAACATGCATGAAGGATTTGGTGATTGTGACATTAGGTTGGCTATTAGAATGTGTTAATGTACCCATTTTACAAATGATGGGTTCGTCATCATTATTTTAAACACTCAATTTGAAAGTGCTCGTAAATTTTCACTTAATTTTCAATAGTGTTAAGCGTAAAATGGTTCTTTTGTTGTTTGGGCAATTTAAAAGCAACTATTTCATTCGCTTTTAAAGGTTTTCTTCATCAATTGAAGTAGAATTATTGATTGAAGTAGTATTAGACAAGTAAAACAAAAAAACGAGCAAAAATCGCGAAAAAAACACTTCAGACGGAAAATCACTTTTGCAAGCTTTAATTACCGTTGGGTTGATTAGGTCAGGTAGGTTTGTGTGAACAGACTGGTATAAAATATCCCACATTTACCCAGGTTGGCGTCATCATTCAATCAGTAACAATAAAGCAAATTTGAAACGTTAGATGCATGCGATAGTATTTTTGCGCTAATAATGCGTCAATATTTAAACTACCGAAGCAGTTAATCTTACTTGCATATTGTTGTACGATTTATTATGAAACCAATCATTGTTTAATTTATTTATTTATTTATTTATTTATTTATTTATTTATTTATTTATTTATTTATTTGTTTATTTATTTATTTATTTATTTATTTATTTATTTATTTATTTATTTATTTATTTATTTATTTATTTATTTATTTATTTATTTATTTATTTATTTATTTATTTATTCGTTCAATCATTCAGTCATTCATTTATTCAATTTTGTTTGTTCATTCGTGCTTTCGTTGGATCGTTCGTTAATTAATTAATATGGTCATGAAACATTTAATTAAATTAATTAATTAATTAACTAATATTTATTTATCAAGTAACGCGTTGCAAGGTCTGCAAAACATATACTATAAACAAATACGGTTCAGACAACTGTATGCGGATTCGATGTTCGTCACGCGTAAAAGGTTTATGAAAAAAATTGTCATAATAATGCTCCAACAAGATTACTACTTACAAATGCCAAACGGACTCGTTCATGAAACAAAAGGCAGCATTTAATAGTTTTATTAACATTTTTTTTCCGTTTTTGACATTTTGTTTCGCTAATATGCCGCTGTAACGTGTCAAAGTATGGTACATCTTTGTGACGGGAACATTTTTTTGTTTACAGTAGAATCAATATTTACAATTGCTAGTGCGCGTGTTGACAATAACATGTCAAAATTTACACGTGTTATACGCGTGTTAGGTCAATTAAACCACGTCAAATCTGTCAGATGTATAGTGAAAAAAGAGAGAAGACAAGTTTTTTGTCCATTTTGAACATATGTATTTGTTAAAAAGGTCATGTTAATTTCAGCGTTCAGTAACAGCCGTCGCAAAACCTTAACTAAATCAGCATAAAATTACCTTCTTTTTTTACAAAGTCTTTTTTGTGAATAATTAACAGTTTTGTTAACCTGTTACGACAAAGGGGAGAAACAAGTATATAAATGCAATTAAAACATCATAGACTTTATGTTCTTTCAAACACTTAACTTAATGTATTGCTGTCCACCAAGGCTGATAAAATTTCTAGGGTTAATTGATGTCCTTTAGAAATATAGATAGATTATATGTCTAACTAAGCAACCCACGTGACTTGTTATTTAAGACAAGGTGCTTTTATCTCTTTCTCTTATTTTGACCATTTTCTTTTTCAAATTCAGCACTAATTTTATTCATATAAGAAATTATATTCTTATACATTATTCATTGGACTTTTATACGGAAGCGTCCTGGTGCCAATTCATAATGTTCTATAAAAAAATAAACTCCTACGTAGGAGATAAAAAAGCCTAATTAGGAGCATTTTCTCAAGTCTACATGTATGGACTTTGATTTGTTTTACTTATTTCTTGTTATTTTGGTTAATTTATATTTTATTTCTATGATACCACTTTAAAATAATTTTTAAACATCAGAAAACGTTGTAGTTTTAACGAAATAAACTACCAAGTATAATAAAGGTATATATACTTAACACTTTGTGTTAAAACCATGCATCAAACTTAAAAAGCATTGGACCAAAAGTATTGACGTGTCATCTCTCCTCGTTACTGGATACTAGGGTTTTCTGTTTGCCATGAAACATTGTAAGAGGTGATTTGAATACAACTTACAGTTCATTTTGTGTCACGGAGATCACATTTCTGTATACCTCATTTGTATGTACCTTTATTTTCATTTAATCCCTCTAGTAATACATTTGTTCAGATATTATAGTAATGCATCTATTTTTCATTTTTATGTAATTATAATTTACTTATTCTCATAAGTCTTTTTGTATTCATTTCAACGCCATGTATTCAATTATCTCGAACTGTAGCTATTTTTTTACCGCTATCGACCTTTGAACTGCCTATAAGTGCTTGTTTTATCATCATAATTATGGTAGAATTAAGGCCCATTATGCCCCAGAAATGATTTTATTTTATTTCTAATTTCTTTCTCTGTGTATATATTTTTATAGTTTCAACAAAATAACTCATTGTCCAATTACTATATCCATCTTTTCTTCTGTAACCTTCTTTGGTAAATGATACATTTACAGTGATTAACAATTGTAGTATTTTGTATGGAAGTAAAAACACTACTTTGTTTACATTTTTGCTTATGATTTCACATTTAGCGCTACTTTCTTCATGTAATAAGCACATTATATGCTCTAAAATCATTATTTAAACATTTTAAAAACTGTTTTCCCTTTCTAAATATTTTATTTTGAGGCATAATGTGCCTTTAAAACCTCCATTCTACCAATAGCAACATCTGATAGCGCTGTTCACTAATGAGATGTCATGTCCACAATAAAAATTGTAATTAATATTGATTGTATTCCTGATTAAAATAATATTGTCATTATTTGTTAGCAACAACATAACTGAAGGCAATGTCAAAATTTATAGATAGTATCTTCCATTAATAAATCGGACATTTAAAAATTATGACACGTCCTTTAGTGTACTGCCCGCTTTTTTTCTCTTTTCCCTGTTTTCTTTTTTATTTTCTGATTTTTCCCCTTTATTGTTATGCGCCATACGGTATGTTTTGGGATGTTTGAGTTCCTTTTTTGCACAAACTGTATTATAAAAAATGAAATTTGAAAATTATTCAAAATATAATTTATGGTTTGTTTTCAGAAAAAAAGTTATCCATGAAATTATTACTTTTTACAGAAACTTTTGAAAATACAAGGGAGACCTACAGGATCAATTTTAAACAGCATGTCTCAAATAACTTTAAAATCTTTACACTTTCTTTTATCTTTAAAGTTTTGACATTTTCTAACAATGAGACTTACAACTTTATCAAAACACTGAAGAATATCTAGAGAAAAAAAACCTTTGTTGACATCGTCAAAAGTTTCAAGAATGCTACATTTGATGTAATAATTTATTACAATTAGTCATCAAAACGCTACGTTTGATATAAGAATGTATTGTATAAAGTGTCCAGAATGTTTGATTTGTTATTAGAATGTATTATGCAGAGTGTCTAGAATGTATTGCGTTATGTGTCCAGAATGCTTCATTTGATATCAAATGGATTGTTAGAGTGTTCAAAATAGTATATTTGATATCAAATTACTAGTATGTCAATAAGCGTGTCTAAATATCACATTTGATATAAGATCACATTTCAAACATGTTATATTTGATGTAAAAATGTATTATATAAGTGTTCAGAATGTTTCAAAATTAAAATGTTTTATACTGAATGTCACAAATGCTTCGTTTAGTCTGAGGATATATCATATACAATGTCTAAAATACTAAACACTAAGGTTGGAATGTTTTATTTTGAGTGTCTAGATTGCTTTATTGGATATTAGAATGTTTTGTATAGAATGTGCAGAATGCTATATTTGGTATCAAAATGTATTATAAAGGGAGTTAAAATGCTTGACTTGGTATAAGAATGTATTATATTTAAAGTCCAGTATGCTTCATTTTGTGTAAGAATGTATTAAATAAAGAGTGAAGAATGCTTCATTTCGTATAATAATGTATTATATGGGGAGTCCAAAATGCTTCATTCGGTAAAAAAAATGTATTATATCAGGAGTTCAGAATGCTTCATTTGGTATAAGAATGTATTATATTGGGAGTACAGAATGCTTCATTTGGTATAAGAATGTATTATATTGGGAGTACAGAATACTTCATTTGGTATAAGAATGTATTATATTGGGAGTACAGAATGCTTCATTTGGTATAAGAATGTATTATATTGGGAGTACAGAATGCTTCATTTGGTATAAGAATGTATTATATTGGGAGTACAGAATGCTTCATTTTGGTATAAGAATGTATTATATTGGGAACCAAGAATGTTTCATTTGGTATAAGAATGTGTTATATTGGAAATACAGAATACTTCATTTTGTATAAGAATGTGTATATTGGGAGTCAAGAATCCTTCATTTGGTATAAGAATGTATTATATTGGGAGTACAGAATGCTTCATTTGGTAAAAGAATGTATCATATTGGGAGTACAGAATATTTCATTTGGTATAAGAATGTATTAAATAGGGCGTCCAGAATGCCTCATTTGGTAAAAAAATGTATTATATATGGAATCCAGAATGTTTCATTTTGTATGAGAATGTATTTTATATGGAATCCAGAATGCTACAATTGTATTTTATAAAGTGTCGAGAATACTTCATTTGGTATAAGAATGTATTATAAAGGGAGTCTAGAATGCTTCGCTTGGTATAAGAATGTATTATAAAGGGAGTCCAGAATGATTCATTTGGTATAAAAATGTATTAAATAGAGAGTCAAGAATGCTTCGTGTGGTATAAGGATGTATTATATAGGAAGTCAAGAATTATTCAATTGGTAAAAGAATGTATTATAAAGGGAGTTAAAATGCTTGATTTGGTATAAGAATGTATTATATTTAAAGTCCAGTATGCTTCATTTTGTGTAAGAATGTATTAAATAAAGAGTCAAGAATGCTTCATTTCGTATAATAATGTATTATATGGGGAGTCCAAAATGCTTCATTCGGTAAAAAAATGTATTATATAAGGAGTTCAGAATGCTTCATTTGGTATAAGAATGTATTATATTGGGAACCAGGAATGCTTCATTTAGTATAAGAATGTGTATATTGGGAGTCATGAATACTTCATTTGGTATAAGAATGTATTATAATGGGAGTACAGAATACTTCATTTGGTATAAGAATGTATTATATTGGGAGTCAAGAATACTTCATTTGGTATAAGAATGTATTATATTTGGAGTACAGAATGCTTCATTTGGTATAAGAATGTATTATATTGGGAGAACAGAATGCTTCATTTGGTATAAGAATGTATTATATTGGGAGCCAAGAATGCTTCGTTTAGTATAATAATGTACTATATTTGGAGTACAGAATGCTTCATTTGGTATAAGAATGTATTATGTATGGAGTCGAGAATGCTTCATTTGGTATAAGAATGTACTAATAGGGAGCCCTAAAAGCTTTATTTGGTATAAGAATGTGTTATATTGGGAGTACAGAATACTTCATTTGGTATAAGAATGTGTATATTGGGAGTCAAGAATACTTCATTTGGTATAAGAATGTATTATATTGGGAGTCCTGAAAGCTTTATTTGGTATAAGAATGTATTATATAGGGAGTCAAAAATTCTTCGTCCGGTATAAGAATGTATTATAATGGAAGTCCAGAATATTTCATTTGGTATCAGAATGTTTTAAATAGGGAGTTTAAATGCTCATTCGGTATGAAAATGTTTTAAATAAGGAGTCCAGAATGCTTCGTGTGGTATAAGAATGTATTATATAGGAAGTCAAGAATTATTCAATTGGTAAAAGAATGTATTATAAAAGAAGTCCAGAATGATTCATTTGGTATAAGAATGTATTAAATAGAGAGTCCAGAATTCTTCATTTGGTATAAGAATATAAATATATTGGGAGTACAGAATGCTTCATCTGATATAAGAATGTATTATATTGGGAGCCAAGAATGTTTCATTTTGTATAAGAATGTATTATATTTGGAGTACAGAATGCTTCATTTGGTATAAGAATGTATTATATTGGGAGAACAGAATGCTTCATTTGGTATAAGAATGTATTATTGGGAGCAAGAATGCTTCGTTTTGTATAATAATGTACCATATTTGGAGTACAGAAGTGCTTCATTTGGTATAAGAATGTATTATATTGGGAGACAGAATGCTTCATTTGGTATAAGAATGTATTATATTGGGAGCCAAGAATGCTTCGTTTTGTATAATAATGTACTATATTTGGAGTACAGAATGCTTCATTTGGTATAAGAATGTGTTTATATATGGAGTCGAGAATGCTTCATTTGGTATAAGAAAATGTATTATATTTGGAGTACAGAATGCTTCATTTGGTATAAGAATGTATCATATTGGGAGTACAGAATACTTCATTTTGTATAAGAATGTGTATATTGGGAGTCAAGAATACTTCATTTGGTATAAGAATGTATTATATTTGGAGTACAGAATGCTTCATTTGGTATAAGAATGTGTTATATTGGGAGTCAAGAATACTTCATTTGGTATAAGAATGTATTATATTGGGAGTACAGAATGTTTCATTTGGTATATAAGAATGTGTTTATATTGGGAGTCAAGAATCTTCATTTGGTATATAGAATGTATATATATTGGGAGTACAGAATGCTTCATTTGTAATAAGAATATATTATATTGGAGTACAGAATGTTTCATTTGGTATAAGAATGTGTTATATTGGGAGTCAAGAATACTTCATTTGGTATAAGAATGTATTATATTGGGAGTACAGAATGCTTCATTTGGTATAAGAATGTATTATATATGGAGTCGAGAATGCTTCATTTGGTATAAGAATGTATTATATATGGAGTCGAGAATGCTTCATTTGGTATAAGAATGTACTAATAGGGAGTCCTGAAAGCTTTATTTGGTATAAGAATGTGTTATACTGGGAGTACAGAATACTTCATTTGGTATAAGAATGTATTATATTGGGAGTACAGAATGTTTCATTTGCTATAAGAATTTGTTATATTGGGAGTACAGAATACTTCATTTGGTATAAGAATGTATTATATTAGGAGTACAGAATGTTTCATTTGGTATAAGAATGTATTATATTGGGAGTACAGAATGCTTCATTTGGTATAAGAATGTATTATATTGGGAGCCAAGAATGCTTCGTTTTGTATAATAATGTACTATATTTGGAGTACAGAATGCTTCATTTGGTATAAGAATGTATTATATATGGAGTACAGAATACTTCATTTGGTATAAGATGTATTATATTGGGAGTACAGAATGCTTCATTTGGTATAAGAATATTATAATATTTGGGAGTACAGAATGTTTCATTTGGTATAAGAATGTGTTATATTGGGAGTACAGAATACTTTCATTTGGTATATAGAATGTATTTGTATGTTAATAGAGAGTCCAGAATGCTTCATTTGGTATAAGAATGTATTATATTGGGAGTACAGAATGCTTCATTTGGTATAAGAATGTATTATATTGGGAGCCAAGAATGTTTCATTTGGTATAAGAATGTATTATATTTGGAGTACAGAATGCTTCATTTGGTATAAGAATGTATTATATTGGGAGTACAGAATGCTTCATTTGGTATAAGAATGTATTATATTGGGAGTACAGAATGTTTCATTTGGTATAAGAATGTGTTATATTGGGAGTACAGAATACTTCATTTGGTATAAGAATGTATTATATTGGGAGTACAGAATGCTTCATTTGGTATAAGAATGTATTATATTGGGAACCAAGAATGCTTCATTTGGTATAAGAATGTATTATATTGGGAACCAAGAATGCTTCATTTGGTAAAAGAATGTGTTATATTGGGAGTACAGAATACTTCATTTGGTATAAGAATGTGTATATTGGGAGTCAAGAATACATCATTTGGTATAAGAATGTATTATATTGGGAGTACAGAATGCTTCATTTGGTATAAGAATGTATTATATTGGGAGTACAGAATGTTTCATTTGGTATAAGAATGTGTTATATTGGGAGTACAGAATACTTCATTTGGTATAAGAATGTGTATATTGGGAGTCAAGAATACTTCATTTGGTAAAAGAATGTATTATATATGGAATCCAGAATGTTTCATTTTGTATGAGAAATAACCGGTTAATGTGAAATAAATACATCAAAGAAAAGGGTGCTATTTCACAGGTGGCAATCGTTTTAAACAAAGGTGTTCAAAAATATATAAAATAAGAAAACTATTCCATGTGTTAGCATTCAGAATGTTTTATATATGGAGTCGAGAATGCTTCATTTGGTATAAGAATGTATTATATATGGAGTCGAGAATGCTTCATTTGGTATAAGAATGTACTAATAGGGAGTCCTGAAAGCTTTATTTGGTATAAGAATGTGTTATATTGGGAGTACAGAATACTTCATTTTGTATAAGAATGTGTATATTGGGAGTACAGAATGTTTCATTTGGTATAAGAATGTGTTATATTGGGAGTACAGAATACTTCATTTGGTATAAGAATGTATTATATTGGGAGTACAGAATGTTTCATTTGGTATAAGAATGTGTTATATTGGGAGTACAGAATACTTCATTTGGTATAAGAATGTGTATATTGGGAGTCAAGAATACTTCATTTGGTATAAGAATGTATTATATTGGGAGTACAGAATGTTTCATTTGGTATAAGAATGTGTTATATTGGGAGTACAGAATGTTTCATTTGGTATAAGAATGTGTTATATTGGGAGTACAGAATACTTCATTTTGTATAAGAATATATTATTTAGTGGGTCCAGAATGCTACAATTTATATAAAAGTGTATTACTTAGGGTGTCGAGAATGCTTCATTTGGTATAAAAATGTACTAATAGGGAGTCCTGAAAGCTTTATTTTGTATAAGAATGTATTATATAGGGAGTCAAAAATTCTTCGTCCGGTATAAGAATGTATTATAATGGGAGTCCAGAATATTTCATTTGGTATAAGAATGTTTTAAATAGGGAGTTTAAATGCTCATTCGGTATGAAAATGTTTTAAATAAGGAGTTCAGAATGCTTCGTTTGGTATAAGAATGTATTATATGTGGAGTTCAGAATGCTTCATTTGGTATACGAATGTATTATATTAGGTGTCCAGAGTACTTCATTTGGAATAAGAATTATCATATGGGACTCCAGAAAGCTTTATTAAGTATTAGAATGTATCATATAGGGAGTCTAAAATGCTTCGTTTGGTATAAGAATGCATTATATTCGGAGTCAAGAATGCATCGTTTGGTATAAAAATGTATTATATAGGGAGTCAAGAATGCTTCATTTGTTATAGGAATTTATTAGAATGCTTCGTTTGGTAAAAGAATGTATTATATGGGAGTCAAGATATAAGAATGTATTATATAGGGAGTCAAGAATGCTTCATTTGTTATTGGAATTTATCAAATAGGGAGCCCAGAATTCACTTTTCGGTATAAAAATGTACTAGATAAGGAGTCCAGAATGCTTCATTTGGTATAATAAAGTATTATATAGGGAGTCCATTAGACATAAGAATGTATTATATAAAGTTTCCTGGAAGAAATGATATATACAGGAATTTATCGTTGGAGTGCCATGTATATTTCAATTATTAAGCTGTGTACGAGTCCAAATATATTCCCGTATTCCGTTCGCTCAATGTTAAATAACCTCCTATATCATAAATATAATTTAATGTTTTTTTAGTTGAATGCTACTAACAGGCGTTTGCCGACATGTGGGAAGCGATAAAAATGGTTCTAGAATATATTTAAAATTGCCTACAAGTAAACAAAGACTTCAATCTAATTGTGTAAAGTTATTATATGTAAACACTGTATTTCATAGCCTCGAGACGTTTTTTTTCCCTCAAATTATTCCTATTTTCAACATCATTTATTAAAAAATTATGGAATTTTTATATATCACCTAAGGTGGCATGACCAATGTTTGTGAATCATGCAAAAGATATTGTGTTGTCGTTCGAAAGATACATAATAAAATTATAAGTCTTTGTCGCGTAATGTCGTCACTTTATGCATGTATTTAAAGAAAAGGCCTTAACTGCTAAAAATGGCTGCCTGTTTAAACCATGTATTATTGCTCAAATAAGAGTAAAACTTTAAAATGCTAAATTAAACTGACATACTGTTCGTTCTTGCAAAGGCTTTTCTCTACATCTATTTTATTAGTGAAAAATTTCGCCATGAATTTCGATTACACCAGACATCAGGCGGGCTAAATTTTAGCAAATTAGATTAGTGGCCGTAAAATTTGCGTCCATTTCAGATGTGTAGTAAATGGCCAGGCTCTGATAAAATTAATTTTGACTCATATGTCCCGAAGCAAACCTGACATGAAAATGTAAATATGAAAATGCGTGAAAATCCCATTAGTTGATATCAATCTTCGACGCCGTGTCAATATTTCGGGGTTGATAAATATCTACAGATGTAAATATATCAATAAAATGATAATAACAACAAATTGTGCGTAAGCTTGCGAAGAAATGAGGTGCTCTTCTTACAATGCCACCACCGTGCACTGAAGTACCAGCGATTTAACTTTATGGTGAAAAGTTGAATCTTATCTAAAACAGAAAATGATAATATAGTTGATGATTTTCTTTTTGCATTATTAACTTAAAAGATTAAGGAGCACATTCATTGTTTATTTACGATTATTTTTACATTTACAATGTCATGGTTCTAGTATAACTATAAAACGAAATTGTGCTGTCAAAATGTACGATGACAATGCGCAAAGTTGGCCTTCTATATTTTCTTTATATTTTACATAAAACTTATACTAGACATTGTATTGATGTTGTTGTTTTCGTTATTGTGTTATTGTTGTTGTTGTTTTGTTGTTGTTGTTTTTTTTTGTTTTTTTTTTTTTTTTTTGGGGGGGTGTTGTTTTATGCTGTTGTTGTTTTCCTTTTTTCCTATGCGACAGTATTGCTAAAAAAAGGAATAAATCACGCATAATTAATTAAAGCTTACAGAGTGATAAATAGAATAAACTCATATAAAGAAATAGATGTTAAAATTATATTGTTTTCATAAGGGTCGATTCTTTAAAAAATGTCAATATGTAGGACGCAACCCCAACCACCTCCCTCACTCCTCCCCTATTATTTCCACTTATGACTTTTAACATGCAAAGTTTATTGTTGTTTTTTAATCTGTTCACTAGTTTATTTTTTCCCCTTCTTTTCTATTTCAAAAGGAAGAATCTATTTGAAACATTTTTAACACAAATGAATACTGCATTTAGAAAGAAACAACTATTCCGGTGCTGCTATTTTAAGTCGGGATTTAACAATTATTTCGTGCATACACTGGAGCGTCGCTCTTAAAGTAATATGCAAATATTTTTCTTGTATAAAGGTATTTAGAATTATTGTTTTTCCAAATTTCAAACAATTACTTTAGACAGCAGATTTATAGCTTTATATCCTTTAATATTACATCATGTTACCATTGAAGATCTATAATACTGAAATTATTTGAACAGCCCATTTTTATCTATGCATGTCACAATATGACACGCTCCTAAGGGTATTTTATATTATTTTATATATATAAATACAATATCTGTATATGTTTATCTTATGTAAATCATCGATTATTTTGGACAAACATGTATAAACATCTGAAGCCATGTGTTATATATTATTTGTTCTGACATTACAAAATGTTTACAAATATTCCCCGTCTTCGGATGGGTCAAATTTAGGTCAGAAATTTCAGTAATGCAAACATTTTGAAGTTTTGTTTTGTTTTTAGTTTTACTGCCAAGATTTATTTATCTCCATCACGACATTGCATCATCAAGAAATATTTTTGAAATGTAAATACACCAAGCGTAACATTAAGTTGCTAGTTCACATCATTAACACGTTGAAAAAAATGCGAAAGGTGTCAGATAATGAATTTAAAGTCAAATTAAAGAACTATAATGTTATGACATGTTACCATTTAAATCAATTAATTTTACCATAAAAACAACATCTGGTTAGCACGACATTTGTGTTGTAAATTTCATGCGTTTGACTCATGTTTTTTTCCACTCTAAAATAAAGAAAATAAAAATATGACAAGGCTTGCTCGGGTCATGTGGTTTTGATTTAGCAACCGGATGGCGGGGATTCGATCCGCAATGCTGAAACAATACAACAGGGCTGGGCCTTCATTTTCCGGGCTTTTCCGAAATTTAAAGTATCCGCTATCCTTCGAAAATGTTGATGATCATGTAGAGGGTGAATAACTGTGCTACCGAGAAGTCTTTAGTCAAATGACAACGTTGAGTTGACCATACAGTTACTAAGATATTTTTATTTTTTGTTGATTTTTTCTTCAAATGTGTTGGTTGTTTTTAATCTCTTTCAAACTCTCCACCCAGATATTTACAGACCAAAAAAACTAATGTTACTCGGCTTCTTAAAAGTTGAATTGTGATGCATCTACGTTTTTAGATATTTGCATTTTAACTGAACTTGAAAACACCGAGGTTGTCCGAATGCGAAATAATAAATATCTTGGCGACTCCGTATGCTACATTGCTAAAATATGTATACGTTAAGCCAAAACCATGTTTCCGGGTAACTGCTGGATTGTAGTTTGTTAAAGTAATAGCTGCTATAAAAAATATATTTTTAAATTAAAAAAGAAATATTTGTGTTGATGCTTTTTGGAATATTGTTATTATTATCATTATCTAATACAATTATTATTATCATTATCATTATGATTGTTGATGTTGTAAATTATCATCATCATCGTCATCATCAGCATCATCATCATCATCATGATTATTATTTTTTATCATTATCAAAGCAGCAAGCCAATTATTATCGACAAAATCCTTTAGAGCCGAAAGATCACTTTTGCCTTTAATCTAAAAGAAAAATTATAGTACATAATTATGTAGTTCTTTGAAATGGACGTAGGGATCGGGTTCGGATCAGATGCCAGTCGTTACTACTGGCTCAGTTATATGAATCCAGTACCTCAATCTATTAACAAACACAAATGCAGTTGCAAACAGTTCAATTCAAATAGTAGTTTAACTTCTTCTCTTTTTTCTTCTTTTTTTCTTCTTCTCTTTACTTTTTTGTTCGTTGTTTTTTAGTTGTCATTTTATTGTTGTTCTTTTTATTGTTGTTATTGATCAGTATTTTACTAAAATACCATATACTAATGATACTTGTGACCAGAGGAAGAAAATACACAGCTGAGACAAAGAAGATAATAAAATGTTAATATGTTTACGTGTTTAGAAAAGATTGAGCCAAAAGGAGCTTTAACTGTCAACCAATCTTACGATTATCTATTTAATTATACATTTACCATACTCATATAAATGCTTCCCAGGGCAAACTAACAGATAGTAAAGATGCAAAAACATTTCATGAACATATCAGATGTGTGAAGTTGGCGGCCTGGCGGCCTGGCGGCCTGGCGGCGTGAAGTTGGCGGCCTGGCGGCCTAACGGCCTGGCGGCGTGAAGTTGGCGGCCTAGCGGCCTGGCGGCCTAGCGGCGTGAAGTTGGCGGCCTAGCGGCCTAGCGGCCTGGCGGCCTAAAATTTTAATGTTCTAGAAATGTTTTTTTAACAATAAAACGGCATTTAATGAAGTTTTAAAGATAATTATTGTTATTTAAACGATATATCTAAAGAAAAAATCAGTTTCAGAGATTTTTTTAAGTTTGTCATTTTTGTGAAGTTGGCGGCCTAGCGGCCTGGCGGCCTAGCAGCCAAAAATTTTAATGTTGTAAAAATGTTTTTTTTAACAATAAAACGGCATTTAATGAAGTTTTAAAGATAATTATTGTTATTTAAACGATATATCTAAAGAAAAAATCAGTTTCAGAGATTTTTTTAAGTTTGTCATTTTTGTGAAGTTGGCGGCCTAGCGGCCTGGCGGCCTAGCAGCCAAAAATTTTAATGTTGTAAAAATGTTTTTTTAACAATAAAACGGCATTTAATGAAGTTTTAAAGATAATTATTGTTATTTAAACGATATATCTCAAGAAAAAATCACTTTCAGAGATTTTTTTAATTTTGTCATTTTTGTGAAGTTGGCGGCCTAGCGGCCTGGCGGCCTAGCAGCCAAAAATTTTAATGTTGTAAAAATGTTTTTTTAACAATAAAACGGCATTTAATGAAGTTTTAAAGATAATTATTGTTATTTAAACGATATATCTAAAGAAAAAATCACTTTCAGAGATTTTTTTAAGTTTGTCATTTTTGTGAAGTTGGCGGCCTAGCGGCCTGGCGGCCTAGCAGCCAAAAATTTTAATGTTGTAAAAATGTTTTTTTTAACAATAAAACGGCATTTAATGAAGTTGTAAAGATAATTATTGTTATTTAAACGACATATCTAAAGAAAAAATCACTTTCAGAGATTTTTTTTAATTTTGTCATTTTTGTGAAGTTGGCGGCCTGGCGGCCTGGCGGCGTGAAGTTGGCGGCCTGGCGGCCTAACGGCGGCGGCGTGAAGTTGGCGGCCTAGCGGCCTGGCGGCCTAGCGGCGTGAAGTTGGCGGCCCAGCGGCCTAGCGGCCTGGCGGCCTAAAATTTTAATGTTCTAGAAATGTTTTTTTAACAATAAAACGGCATTTAATGAAGTTTTAAAGATAATTATTGTTATTTAAACGATATATCTAAAGAAAAAATCAGTTTCAGAGATTTTTTTTAAGTTTTGTCATTTTTGTGAAGTTGGCGGCCTAGCGGCCTGGCGGCCTAGCAGCCTG